>NC_132891.1:15890948-16005948 GCF_030463535.1 Salminus brasiliensis
ATCTCTTCTGTAAGACTTCTCAGTGATTAAAATCCCTCCATCTGTCCTCTGCTAAATGAAGAGAGAGAGAAAAAAATGATTAGGGAGAATTGGAATCATTCTCTCTCTCTCTCTCTCTCTCTCTCTCTCTCTCTCTCTCTTCTCTCTCTCTCTCTCTCTCTCTCTCTCTCTCTCTCTCTCTCTCTTTTTGACTCTCTCTCACTCTCACTCATCCCCCTCTGTCTCTTACATGGCTTTTACTCTTGCACACCCACACACACACACAATCACATGCACACCTAGAGGTCACTGCAACCGCAGAGGTCCCTCCAGTTGTAAGCTCCTACATGCTTGCAGTTATGTAGTACCTGATCTCTCCACACTCATGGCAGTACCTGTAATATGCAAATATCACAGAGAGAGAGAGAGAGAGAGAGAGAGAGGAAGTTGGACACCCAAGTGCTGATAAATAATTAGCCAAGCAATTAAACCTTGTGTGCACAAACTGGCCTGCACACAAACTTGCTTTCAAACCTCAAAGCAGAGTAACGTCACAGCACAGCGCACAGACGAGTGGAGAAAAACTGGGTCAAGATTTAGGCCACTGCTTCAGCGTTTACACTTGGTTCGATCAGCTGAGTAGTGTTTGAAAGGGGAAACAAAAAAGTTGTGTTGTTTTTGTCACACAAAACACCTGAATGTCCAACTTTCCAACTTTACAGAAAATGAAAAAAAAAACATAACTTTATATTTACATTTAAGGCATTTAGCAGACGTTCTTGTCCTGAGCCACTTACAAAAGGTTGGTGTGGCACAACAGATAACATCACTACCTGCCACTGAGTTACAACACCATGTGGAAGACCGGGGTTCGATGCCTGGTCTGGGTGACTTTGCTGCGCTACACCAATAAGAGTCCTTGGGCAAGACTCCTAACACTACATTGGCCCACCCCTGTAATACAAGTAACCTTTTAAGTCGCTCTGGATAAGAGCGTCAGCTAAATGCCATAAATGTAAATGTAATGTAAATGCTTCACCACAATACTCAGTCTACAATGCACTTTGTCCAAGTGCTCTTGGAACAGGTGGGTTTTCAGTCTGTATTTGAAGACAGCGAGTCTTCTACTACATTTTGGAGCATTGCTGTAAGGATTTGATTGCATTCAGCAACAAGATTTTTAGTGAGGTCAATATGTTGATATGACAAGATCAAGATACAAGACCATCAATATGGATAATCTTGGGTTGAGATTTAGAGTAGAGGTCTTGAGGTTAGATCTTGGTTTAAATTCTAGAGTAGAGACCTTGAGCTGAGATCTTGAGTTGAGATCTTGGGTTGAGGTCATGAGTTGAGATCCGGGGTTGAGATCTTGGGTTGAGATCTTAAGTTGAGATCTTGAGTTGAGATCTTGAGTTTACATCCTAGGTTGAGATCTTGAGTTTACATCCTAGGTTGAGATCTTGAGTTTACATCCTAGGTTGAGATCTTGAGTTTACATCCTAGGTTGAGATCTTGGGTTGAGATCTTGAGTTGAGATCATTAGAAGAGATTTTGAGTAGAGATCTTGAGTTTACATCTTGGGTTGAGATCTTGAGTTTACATCCTAGGTTGAGATCTTGGGTTGAGATCTTGAGTTGAGATCTTGAGTTGAGATCTTGAGTTTACATCCTAGGTTGAGATCTTGGGTTGAGATCTTGAGTTTACATCCTTGGTTGAGATCTTGGGTTGAGATCTTGGGTTGAGATCTTAGGTTGAGATCTTAGGTTGAGATCTTGAGTTGAGATCTTGAGTTTACATCTTGGATTCAAGATCTCAGTCGGATGTCTTGATTGAGCTGCTGCGGGAATTATCTATTGTCCCACCGTTTCAAGTGGTAATGTGCTCTTACAGCTGTTTTATTTATGTGGATAGCAAGTGAACCCATAGGGGAAGCTAGCCTGACGACCACACACTGATTGTAAGTGTACTACTTTGAGCAATGGTGCTGCTTCTGAACACATATCCACTATATGGACAAAAGTATTCCTAAATCAAGAGCATTAAAAAGGTGTTTTCTCTGCTTTACTGTCCAGGGAAGGCCTTCTACTATATTTTGGAGCATTGCTGTAAGGTTTTAATTGCATTCAGTGACAAGATTTTTAGTGAGGTCAATATGTTGGATGATCTTGGGTTGAGATTTAGAGTAGAGGTCTTGAGGTTAGACTCTTGGTTTAAATTTCAGAGTAGAGACCTTGAGCTGAGAGCTTGAGTTGAGATCTTGGGTTGAGGTCACGAGTTGAGATCCGGGGTTGAAATCTTTGGTTGAAATCTTGAGTTTACATCCTGGTTTGAGATTTAGGATTGAGATCATTAGAAGAGATCTTTAGTTGAAATCTTGAGTTTACATCCTAGGTTGAGATCTTGGGTTGAGGTCTTGAGTTGAGATCATTGGAAGAGATCTTGAGTTGAGATCTTGAGTTTACATTCTGGGTTGAGATCTTGGGTTAAGATCTTGAGTTGAGATCATTAGAAGAGATCTTGAGTTGAGATCTTGAGTTTACATCCTAGGTTGAGATCTTGGATTGAGGTCTTGAGTTGAGATCATTGGAAGAGATCTTGAGTTGAGATCTTGAGTTTACATCCTAGGTTGAGATCTTGGGTTAAGATCTTGAGTTAAGATCATCAGAATAGATCTTGAGTTTACATTCTGGGTTGAGATCTTAAGTTAAGATTATTAGAAGAGATCTTGAGTTGAGATCTTGAGTTTACATCCTGGGTTGAGATCTTGAGTTGAGGTCACGAGTTGAGATCCGGGGTTGAAATCTTTGGTTGAAATCTTGAGTTTACATCCTGGTTTGAGATTTAGGATTGAGATCATTAGAAGAGATCTTTAGTTGAGATCTTGAGTTTACATCCTAGGTTGAGATCTTGGGTTGAGGTCTTGAGTTGAGATCATTGGAAGAGATCTTGAGTTGAGATCTTGAGTTTACATTCTGGGTTGAGATCTTGGGTTAAGATCTTGAGTTGAGATCATTAGAAGAGATCTTGAGTTGAGATCTTGAGTTTACATCCTAGGTTGAGATCTTGGATTGAGGTCTTGAGTTGAGATCATTGGAAGAGATCTTGAGTTGAGATCTTGAGTTTACATCCTAGGTTGAGATCTTGGGTTAAGATCTTGAGTTAAGATCATCAGAATAGATCTTGAGTTTACATTCTGGGTTGAGATCTTAAGTTAAGATTATTAGAAGAGATCTTGAGTTGAGATCTTGAGTTTACATCCTGGGTTGAGATCTTGAGTTGAGGTCACGAGTTGAGATCCGGGGTTGAAATCTTTGGTTGAAATCTTGAGTTTACATCCTGGTTTGAGATTTAGGATTGAGATCATTAGAAGAGATCTTTAGTTGAGATCTTGAGTTTACATCCTAGGTTGAGATCTTGGGTTGAGGTCTTGAGTTGAGATCATTGGAAGAGATCTTGAGTTGAGATCTTGAGTTTACATTCTGGGTTGAGATCTTGGGTTAAGATCTTGAGTTGAGATCATTAGAAGAGATCTTGAGTTGAGATCTTGAGTTTACATCCTAGGTTGAGATCTTGGGTTGAGGTCTTGAGTTGAGATCATTGGAAGAGATCTTGAGTTGAGATCTTGAGTTTACATCCTAGGTTGAGATCTTGGGTTAAGATCTTGAGTTAAGATCATCAGAAGAGATCTTGAGTTTACATTCTGGGTTGAGATCTTAAGTTAAGATTATTAGAAGAGATCTTGAGTTGAGATCTTGAGTTTACATCCTGGGTTGAGATCTTGAGTTGAGATCTTGAGTTGAGATCTTGGGTTGAGATCTTAAGTTTACATCTTGGATTTAAGATCTCAGTCGCATTTCTTGACTGAGCTGCTGCGGGAATTATCTATTAATCTATTATCTATTATCTATTATCTATTAATAATCTATTGTCCCACCGTTTCTAGTGGTAACGTGCTCTTGCAGCCGTTTTATGTATGTGGATTGCAAGTTTACCCATGGGGGAAGCTAGCCTGATGGGAATGACCACACACTGATTGTGAGTGAAGAGAGCAAATAGGTGGTGCCAGGAGCCAGGTTGTAGGTTGTATATAAATAGGTGGCATTCCACACAGATCCTCACTGTATATTATTGTACCAGCACAGCAGACTCAGGTACTGGACTTGTTGAGAAACATCAGTATGGGAGAAATGAGTAAAAATTAGTAAAAAAAACTTTTATGTGCTGTTTTTAAGCTTGCATGGGCCAGTCACTGTTCATTGGCCAATGACAACCGAAGAAACTCAATTATTTTATGCTAGTTTAACTGGATCATGCTTTATCAACTTCCCCCTCCCATGACATTTTCCTGCGCTCCTCCTAACCCCTTGTGTTTTTCCCTCCTTTCTGTTATCTCTCTCTCTCTCTTTCACATGTTTTGAGATGCCTGGTTCCAACTGTTTCATCCTGGTTTCTCCTGACCTGGCTCTGCACTACCCTCCTGCTCGCTGTCCTGCTTTGGGGCTTCACATTGATTCATCCTCACCTCACTGCATGACTGCTTCTGACTGTTTACCTGCATGGACTTTATCATCTCACTCACATCAAGATTTCACATCTTGTATTGCTTGATGCCTTTTTTTCTTAATTCAGTTTTTTTTATTGTTGTCTTTATTCCTGTTTTGATTTTTATTATTATCCGCTGTCGATCTGAGGAGGATGGGTTCCCCTTTCGAGTCTTCATTCCTCTCAAGGTTTCTTCTTCTCGACCCGAGGGGGTTTTTCCTTGCCACTAGCTTGCACCAAAGAGGCTTGGACCCGGATCGCTGTAAAGCTGCTTTGTGACAACATTTGTTGTCAATTGTAACACTTTGCTATTATTCTTGTGGCGTTCTCGCATTATTACACAAAATATAACTATCATTGCATTGTCTAATAGCGAAACAGTTATTTCCCAGACATGTGCTCCATCACAGGAAATGTGTCCACACTGCAGTGTGTTTCAGTACCCTGTGACCCCTGGACACAGCCTACTGTACAAAAACACACCATTCACATTCATACAGCTTGTATATGGTTTATTGCACACTGTACAGTACAAAGACAAGCAAGCAATTTTTCCATTACACGCTCTGCCAAGCGTTTCAGATATTACCGCTCTAAAACCCCCTTTTGAAAACCTTGAGATGTCTAACATATGAATTTCTTGAGCTGTTCAAATGATTGTAAAGGACAGCAGTGAATAAGTGAGATGAGCTGAGGAGGCATTAATAAACACTTTTGGTTTTCGCAGTCACAGTTTCACCCCTATCCTCCCCTCCCCCTTTACAAGCATGAAATGCCCACAGCTGCTGCAAGTGGAAAATTCGCTCTTACAAAATGTGTACTCTGCCATCTCAGAAAACCAAAAAGGGGAAGAGGAGGGTCTTTCGTTTCGTCGCACTCGCGAGAGGCCGACACTCACAAAAATAGCCTGCCGAGTGTGACAGCGACTATATCTGTGAAAGAGCGAGAATCGACCTTGAGCGCGGAAGTGAAAATAGTGGAAACTCAGACGGAAAAGGGAAGCAGAGTTGAGCTCACGTCTATGTACAAAGAGGAAGAGAGAGAGAGAGATGCAGAGAGAAAGAAAGAGTAAAAAGAGAGAAAAAAACAAAGGGCCTAAAGGACGTCCAATTGCAAGTGTAGTTTAGTCACTGCCTCACCCAGCTCCTGTTTGCTCTGGTCAAAAGACTTTGCTGGGAGATCTATGGAGCAGACATTGAGCTTTAATGTGTGTGTGTACGTGTGTTTGTAAGACGGCATGGTAAACAGGCCATGCAAATGAGGACCTAAGCAAACTGTCATCTTCAGTAGCTCTTAAGTGCTAAGATTAGATGAGGTCTGCTTTTCTTTCCGGTGGTGTTGTGTGTGCTAGTCACATGAGGCCTGCGCTACAGATAGAGTGCTATCTATAATGCTTTAGATATAGTGCTATAGATGAGGCCCAGTCTTCTTGTTTTGTACAGAAAGTCAGAAGAACACCAGTTGTAGCCTTGATCTCGTGGCACTGAATGAGAGGGCAACAGGCTGCCAGAAGACTGTGGGTCATGTCTCTGTAAGACAGTGGAACCAATGCATTAATATGGAACATGACATGATGCTGGTCTAATCAGCATGATATGCACCATCTGTATAGATAGAGTTATAAGTATAGTAGCTTGTAAAGCAAATTGAAATGAACAGAAACTGAAAGAGAAAGAGACCTTAGTTCAGCCCTGATCTGAGTCTCCGTGGTTGGGCCCCTGTGGTGTGGCTGTCAGCCTCATTCTCTTCTCTTTCATTGGTCGTCGTGACACAGCTGAACCAGGGAAACAACACAACAACATGAACAGGAATGGATGAGTCAATCGGAGGATGAGTCAATCAGAGGTAAACAAATGAATGAAATATTAATGGATGGATAAATAGTACTGCCAATTAACCCATCCCCTTTCTAGCACTAGCAATGCTCGCGTCATTAGGTGTGTAGGCTGTTTTTTTTTTTTTTTTTGCATGTACCTCAGATACATGCCAAGCCAGCCACCACCTCTTTTTGAACTGCTAATGATGTGACATCGCCAGGCAGCCGAGGTGCTCGGAGGAAAGTGCCAGGTCTCCAGCTCTGTTGCACCAGCTAATAGACACCTGTGCCGGCCACTATTGCTTTAAGATTAATGAGTGGGAGAGAGGAAATTGTGTTATCCCAGACTCTGGTTCGGGATTCAAACTTATGATCCCTAGGCCATAGTGGCAGCGTGTTAGTGCATGAGCCTCTCAGAGCTGCATTGAGTATTAAATTGAACATGTATGGGTGAATGAATGAATGAATGAATGGGGGGAAAATCATGGATGAATAGATGAATGAAAACATGGGTACATGGACAGTGGAATGAATGCACGGCTGGATAAATGTCAGACAGATAATGTATTTTGATGGATGAATGCACAGATTCATTGTGTAAATGGAATGTTCATGTATAAATGGATGACTGTAAGCATGAATAGCAAATTTACTGGCCCGTTGAGTATTACACTTAACATGGATGCATTGATGGGCAGGGTGAATGGAGGGATGGATGGATGAAGACAGACAAAATTAATGAATAAATGTTTGGTTGGTTGGTTGGATGAACGAGGACATTGAATGGACTGTCTTCATAGATGAATAGATGGATGAATAGATGGGCAAAGAAATGAATATATGAATGAGTAGATAAATAAGTGAAGAAATGAACAGTGTCTCTCATACCTTCATTGTCCTGACCAGGTCTCTTCCTCACTATGCTCTGATCATTCTCCTCTTCTTCCTCACCCTCGTCCTCCTCCTTCTGGGGGCTGCTGCTTTGCCTCATGTCCTGTTCCTTCTGCAACAGCACAGCATTACCATAGCATTATCTGCTGCACCAGAATCTTACATGATGTTAGAATAATGCTAAACTGGATTAGCAATGGGTATCAAATGAAATGTTACCTGTCCTGCAGTCTTTAGTGACTCCAGGACCACAACTATGCAGATAAACAGAGGCATACATTATGATAGGAGAAATATAACCGGCAGAAAGATTAGCTTTCATAACTACTACACTGAAAACTCTACCTGGACGAAGTGAAATGGTCAAAGTGGGGATCTTTAGGTTCTCTAAGAATTGTCCATTCTTCTCTTTCTCCTGAACACTTTCTTCTTTTGGCTTTTCCCAAGCCTGGGAAAATTGCAGGGAAAAATAATCATATTAGGGTGGTTTAATACCTGCCTTGTTCAGTTTGGACCTATCAAAATCTTTCTTTAGTCCAGATTGTTTTAACAGGTGTGAACATTCCACAAAGAGGGTTCAATAAGAGGACTGGGGTATGCAACAGGAACGGGTCCTGTGCATTTCTCACTAATGCAAATTGTGGCTCAGTCCACAGGTTTTTATGACAATCCCTACAAAATAATGGAATTCATCAGAGCAAGCTTTTCTCTGTGCACTCCCTAACCTGCCTGATTAGCTTTTAAGCCCTTATAGATGTTCATAATAATGAGCAAATGGACCACTGAACATATTTTTGATAGGAAGGGGCAATCTGTTTGGATAAATTCAAACCGATGACAAGTAACCAATCATTACACTCTTAAAATAGAGTTGCCATGAGATGTGTGAGTGTGAAAAACCTTGATAAGATACTTTATCATGATGTAAAGGTTCCTTATCCATATAATGGCCACATCTCTGTTACAAAAATGGTTCTCTAAGGAACAAAAAATCTTTTTTGTGATGTAAAGGTTCTTTAGACCATTAAAAGGTTCGCCACACTCCACACACATCCATCACATCTCTCTTACAAACATGGGCCTTTATACCCTCCCCTTCCTTTACACAGAGAGAGTAAATATTAACAGATTCTATAATATAGCAGCTACAACCACATCCTGCCCAGTTTCCATACCGGCTTCCTGCATGCAGTAATTACACAGGTGTTCAATTAACCAAGGGAAACACTATCTGTGGGTGCTTTCGTCATTTTTAACCACAATTTATCCACCCTCTGCTAAATTCTATGAAAAGCACCATACTACAGTTTTCATACTTGAGTTTTCAATATTTTGTGGACTTTTCCTTTGAGTGTACTTAATATGCAGTGATACCAAAATTCACTACTGCAGAGATTATTGCATTCCTTTTTCTAACACCTTTATTCCATTTATCAACCAAGATGAATCAGTAACATACGGCGCTACCAAAAGGATGCGTTTTTAACTCTCCTCGGAAGCACTGAAACAATATCTTGAATGTAATGAATTCCTGTTCTTTTGGGGGCATTTTGTTTGTCAAATGTTTCCCAATTTTGTTCTGCCAATTAACCCAACTGTTTGTAGCTCCCCCTAGCACTAGCAGTGCTCACGACACCAGGAAGGTAAGGACGTAACACGTCTCCTCTGATACACGCAAAGCCATCCTGCTGGCTCACTGTTTGCATTTTACAGCTTATGACACTACAGACTTTACCAACTACCTCAGGGAGGACTATATGACAATAGTTGGAATCAATTGTAAACTGCACGTCTGTCTATTCACATAAATGAAAAGAAACCTAGCTTCATGCATTTGGTGATTTTTGTTGCTTTTTCATGTCTAAATTTTGGTGTAAATTGAACGGTGACTTCTGTGTTGTATTACACCCCAAACATAGACCCAATGCTTAGTTAATCATGCAAAAGATGTGATATATAATAAAAGTGCTCTGGTAAATGCTTAATTCACAATTCACCCTCTATACTCAGTTTATCCTGACTGAACAAGTGAACAATACTAAACTGTGCTGTGGTCCTCTGGGACAACCTTTATTTATTAACTGTTCAATTTGCACAGATCCATAAGGGACCCCCCCTCCTGTCTTTTTTACGCAATTTTCCTCCCCAATTATCCATCCCGCTCATTAGTACTCTCCCCATTACATGTAATGCTCCTGACAATGGGAGGGTGAGCACTGATGCATGCCTTCAACGACACATGCACAACCAGCCACCACTTATTTTCGAACTGCCGCAGATGCAACGTCACCAGGCAACCAATGCAACCAATGGAGGTAAATGCAAGACATCCAGTTCTGCTGCATCAGCACATCCGTGCCGGCCAGCATCCCATATAAGTGATGTGGGGAGAGCGAGAGCCTTCTACACACTTGAAAAGAACAATTATGCACTCTCAGGGTCTGGTTGCTGATGGCAGGTAGCAAAGTATCTTACTCTAATAACGTAAACAGTTAGCTAGACAGTTAGCAAGCATTTTATAGTATTTATTGAGACGTGAGAGGAAACAGTATATCAGTACCTGTGGTTTAGTGTCTCCTGTCTGTGGATCACTCTGGGGGCTGGAAACATACTGAGCTGAGGATGGCGAGGAGAGCGGAGCGGGGGGTGACGAAGATGATGATGATGATGATGATGTTGCTGCCATGTCACACTGTGGTTGGCCTTGTGCTCTTTCTGTTCTCTCTGTGTCTTTGACTTTACAACCTCCTGCACCGGACAGGTCCAGAGGAGCCTCTTCCTCAGCCTCTCTCAGATTCTCTCCAAAGACTCGTTCAGGTCGCACTGCAGAACCTTTCCAGCAGGGCGTCGCTATAACTGACACTGTGGCGCCCCTCTCTTTGCTTTCACCCAGCTCACAGAGGCTCCTATGAGGCGGGAAGACGGGCTGACTGGAATCCTGGGATTGAGGGCGAGGCTCAAGGCCACCAGTAGGAGATACCAGTCCAGCAAATTGGAGCAAAGTGGATCTGGAGTCCTGGCTTATGTTTGGATGGGCACCACTGCCTACTGTTGCCATCACAGCCCAATCTTTGCATTCTGGGAGGGGCCAATGGATGGAGGGTGGAGCTGTCTTGATTGGATGGGGTCGGAGGGGGGCGGACACTCTTTGAGGACGTTCCTTTGAAAGAAAATGTTTTTTCTTCAGCAGACGAAGGTGCGAAGGGAGGGTTGGGGAGGGTGGAGATGGACGAGGCTCAAAGGAATCCACACTGACTGATCTGTTGAGTGAACATCGAGAAGAAGAACCTTCTGCTTAGTAGCTGGTTCAAAAAAAAAGAAAAAATGGAAAGGGGTATCAGCTTTTTTTATGCCACCAGGCTCTGATACACTTGCAACTCACCTCCTCTCTCTCCATAATGTCGTGTTTGCGACCCTCATTAGAGTAGGGAGGTTACTTGACTCCTGAAATGGATGGATAGACACAGCATTCAATCAGGCACTTTCTTTACCATGGTGTAAAACAAATGCAGCAGTATACCCCGTCAGGCTAAAAGTTTGGAAGCAAGCAAATATTTGCAGATGCTGTATCAAACTAAGGGCGTTTTCACACCTATAGTTGGTTCGCTCTGGTCCGAATCAGATAACAAGTCTGTAAATTTTGAGTGTTTACCCCTTGCTTTCCCCCCTTGCAATTTAACATGGAGCAACGGCAGAGATGGCATTTGTTCATCGCCATGGTAATTGTCTGGGCAAAATACCAGGTTAAAGCACACCTGCAGGATGCGTTTAGTACACCTGATAGTTGGAATCAGATCCGATCACAATCTCACCACAAAATGAACCACTCCAAAGTTTGTGTGGGACTGGACTAAGACCACCTCCTCTCAAAGGTCTTGTTGCAGTTATTTTGGTCTATATTGGTAACCGTAGTAACACTTCAGAATAAGTGATTATTTATTTATTTATTTGTATTATTTTGTTTGTTAACCCACCCATTCGTAGCTCCCCCTAGCACTAGCAGTGCTCACAACACTAGAAGGGTAACATGTCTCCTATTCCTCCACACAACCAATTGTGCTCCTGCGGAGTACACCTGATAGTTGGATCGGATCGAGGTCAGATCACATTCTCACCCCACAAAATGAACTGCTCCAGAGTTTGTGTGGGACCAAACTACATTCTCTCAAAGGTCTTGTTGCAGTTATTTTGGTTATTGTATTCACACCTGCCCAAACGAATCGCGCAAAGGAATCAGAATCTGATTTAACTGGACTAAAAGTGATTCATTTAAGACAGTGGAGGCAATATCAGAAGACCTTTGCAGCCCTAATCATAGTCCCCCGATTTGAACATTCAGATCTTCCTGACGGCTTGACGAACTCCGTCAGGTGTGTTAGCACTACGTTAGGAGTAAAAAGCCAAAAATATTGCTTTACTAATATTAGACGCTATGAAACATGTTGTACAGTGTTCACTTGCCCACTTGATTACTCCCATACCTGTGGCCTGTAATGTATGTAAGAACAAATAGTAGCACCTTATTTAAAGTAACTGATTATATGCAAGCAAATTCTAAAGTGAATGTAATAGATAATATCCATTTGAACTAAACCCCAACTTCACCCAAAATGCAAACCCAAGCCGAACTCCAAGGCTCTCGAGGATCAATTAAATTTGAGCATCAGTAGATAATCTGTATGTGATTTTGAAATTAAATCAAATGGGATTAAACATGTATCTGAAACCTAATTATGTACAATTTTCTTACTTACAAAAGGATATGTTCCACTCCACCCTTGTAAGCGCTTGTGCACAGCTCCTTTATCTGTAAAGGTTTATCAGAAAAATAAGAATTAACAAACAGGTGAAATAATGAATGGGCTGCCCCGATGCGGTCCAGACATCTGAGCAGACATCACCTGATGGTTCCTTCCTCTCAGACAGGGCCTCTGTGGTTTCACTCTCACTCTTCACAGTGGCTGCTGATACAGTGGCGCCACCTGCTGACAACTGCTCAGGCTTCAGAACTGAGCAGGTCACTGGGGTCAGTGGAGCAGCTGCAGGATCAGGAGAGCGCTTGACTTCTGGGCTCCTTGCTTCCTCTGGGTGACCGTTCTGTTTCCTGAAAGGTTGAGAACAGAATGAGCATCAAATAAAAATAAAAATAAAAGCCTTTTTATTATTAAGTGAACTGCCACATCATTATTCTTAGGTACTAAGTTATTCTGAGATGATTTCTTGTTATTTTGAGATATCCTTTCCGTATTTTGAGATTATTTCTCATTATATTAAGATACTTTCTCAGCATTTTCATTACTTTAAAATACTAAGTCAAAGTCTCATTAGTTTGAGATACTATTGCATTATTTTGAAAAGGTCATTATCATGAGATACTGTCTACATTTTTGAGATACTAAGGTATTATTTTGAGATTATTTCACATTCGTTTAAAAATAATTTCTCATTATTTTTAGATACTTTCTCAATATTTAAAGATGTTTGTTGATATCCTCTTTAGCAAGGTGCTTTACGCATTAGGCATTTTTATAAGTGCAGGAATGGGCTTTCATAGAAATGTAATTCCTCAAATAAACCCCAAAATCATAAGTACTAAAAGTACTAAAACAACAACCTGGAACCCCCCCCCCCAAAAAAAAAAAAAAAAAAAAAATCCAATCTAGATTTATTTTCAAAAGTCAAAAAGACCATGACACTGTGTACTGTGATGCTGGAAGAATCTTTCAGGGACTGTTTTTACAGAACTTTTTTAATAATCTGTAAGTTTGAAGAAACTGATGGAACAACACTAGGGTTCAATTGACCAGCCTGTGAGGTACACCACACTACACTAATAACAATGTCTATGTAAATGTAATATAAAAATAATAAAAAATGTTTATTTTTATGTTTAATTTTCCTCAATATGTTAAATTATTTCTTTTAATTAGTTATAATATTACATTAATATGTGCAGGTGTGAGTTCTCTGTATGGGATATGTACTTATTTTCACATTTGACCAGGAAGGCCTAAATCTTGCATGCATATGACTGTATGCATCTATGTATCTGGAACTAAAACGTCAAATGCTGACTGAATTTGGTCTTAACTGTTAAGTTTGGTTCTAACTCGTGCTTGTATGTTTTAAAAATCAACCATGGACACTGCTAGTTACAGAAATCGAAGGCTAGTGCGAAAATAGTGCACATAATGACTGACACTTACTCTATCCGTCCACGCAGACACTTCACCACCTCTTTTAGTTTCTCATTTTCTTTCATCAGAGCACTGATCTCACTCACTGCAACAAGAGGAAGACAGAAAAAGGAAACAGAGGAACATGTGAGGGAAGTAATTTAGAGTAGCTGATGGTCTATGAAACAGACAAACGATTCACAGGCTGCATGATAACCAAATGAATCAAATGAACACAGGGCTACTTCACATGCCTTCTGAAAACACAAAAAGCACTTTGCTTTGGATGATTTCTTACCCAAAACCTTTACATTCTTTTTATTTTGAAATTCCTTTACAACATCCTGAATTATGTGTTATGAACTGTGCTATTAAACATGTTTGCTAAGTGTTAAAGGCAAGCTTTAGGTCAGCAAGCAGGCTAAAACAGTTCCAAATCAAAAGTCCTTCTTAATAGTGCTCTGATTAGTTTAGTGCATAAAGGCCCAAATCTAAGCTGCTGTTGGTGTGACGGACAGAATCGTACATGTTCTGTATTGTGTGTCTAGAGCTTTGTCTGAAACTGTGCCCTATTCACTATCCCCTACATGCGAAAATCCAGATCGCTTTATAGAGCACCATTATAGGGAACAGGATTCGACGAGGTAGTGAACGATTTCGGACACCTCGTTTGCGTGCTTTGCTGAGTGACAGCAGGTTGCATCACATAAACAGTCAGAACATCTGCCTTTCTCAGAGAAGCTGTGCGTGAATCTTCAAATTTTTTGGCTGACAGCTGCATGGTTTGAGTGCTGACATCAAAACAAGAGGGTTAAATCTTTGGGTTTTGATCTTATGCTCATGTTAGTATTATTACAGATATTCATAAATATCTATAACAGGGCTAGTTAGCATGTTATTGCATATTAAGAAATATTCATATACAAGCCTGAATACCATCGTACATCGTTGCTGTCATGCAAAAACCGTATCCATGTGCATTTTTGCCATTTCTCAGTTTTTTACATATTTTGTATTTGCCACTTGTTCTTTACATAATATTTTTATGATACATGGAACAACAGAAATGCTCGACAACTGACTTGGAATACTTGATTTTACATTGATTTCCATTGAAAGATGGCAAAGATGGTTTTGTCCATTTTGAAGAGACAAGGCTTTAGTGTGACAGCGACGATATGCAGTAGTGAGTTGGCTGTCAGTATCACCATTAGACTACAGCTTTGTTCGTAACAGTTAAGCTGATGAGTGACAGCTTCTCCCGTCAGCTTTATATCTATCTGAGAGTGTTAAAGTGCATTGTATGTGCTGGACATAGTAACCTCAGCATGGCGTAAACCCAACTTACTCAGCATAGAGATGTGCTGCAGGCTTTGAAGCTGAGCGCTTTCATAATCCTGCTGTTGTTTCTTAGCCACCTCCTGAGTGACTGTACACCTATCACACAGGCCTGCACGCAACCTGCACACACACATACAAGCAATCATGGCGTGATTAAAGTGACTATGTAAAATGTGACTGTCAACTTTAAAGGGTTAATGCAATATTTTTGTTATGGTCACTGAATTAAGGCTGATATTCCACACACATCATTTGAAATCTACTGAGGTGGTATACAGACTCAAAATGACAAAATAAAAAATGTGTCGCTGTCTAAATACTTATGGACCTCACTGTACATTCATTAAAAATATCCTTTGATATACAAATTTGCAAATCACACACACACATACATGTTCTCCAGCTGTTTGATGTTGTCTGTAAGCATCTTCTGCTGCTCTCTCAGCTGCTGGTTTCTGTTGTACAGCTCCTCCAGCCTCTTTGCATCACTGCAACACAACAACCAACGCCACTGAGTTCCAGCAAACCTATATCCTGCTCACTCAAATCTTTTACTCAAATCTCAGGGGCACCAAAGGAAAGCTGCAGGCTTGCACATTTAGCCTAACTTGGGATGACATTGGTTGAGACTCACCAATTTTTCTTATTGGTTAGTTCCAGCACCTTCTCCTGCCATCCTTATAGAAGGAGAGAAGAACGATGTCAACTTGAACATGGAGACCAATGAATACTACAGTTGTTCAAAATAGGTATAGAAGGTTTTTTGAATCTGATCTTTCTGAATGCAAGTGCCTGTAGAGCTGTGAAAAAAACAGTCACACTGGCTGCCCACTTTAGTAGAAACACCTACCTTGTACTTTATGTGCTGCACCCAATTTATAGGTTCGCTTTGCAAGGGTACAGACTGCAGTCTGTCTGTTATCATGCGCAGTTTGTTAGCTCAGGCTTGATATTGTTTTAATGACGGACCAAAGTATTGGGACACCTGCTCATTCATTGTTTCTTCTGAAATCAAGGGTATTAAAAAGAGTTTACCGGCCTTTGTTGAAGTACCTGTCTCTACTGTTTAGGGAAGGTTTTCTCCTAGATTTCAGGAGCACTGCTGTGAGGATTTGTTTGCATTCAGTGACAAAAGCGTTAGTAAGGTCAGGATGTCGGATGATCACCACCCGCCACATGTTTAACTCCAAAACTCATCACAAACATATTGGACAGAGCATCATCATTTCAGAGAACACAATTCCACTGCTCCACAGCTCAATGCTGGGGGCCTGTAGACCCCTCTAACCCATGCCTAGCATTTGGCATGGTGCCAATAGGTTCAAACAGTCCACAAACAGTCCACAAACATTTGGACATATAGTGTAGGTTAAGAGTGGTCCACCACCCAAAAAATATCCAAACGGAAGTGGAGTAGTAGTTAGGCACAGCTAAAGGGATAGTTGATGGCTTATGCAAAGTGTGCATCTGCAGGTAAACTGCAGCACTTAGCTGTACACCTGTAAGGATGAACCTACAGGGAAAATGTTCCTATTAAAGTAGATAGTGAGTGTATATTAAATATCTGCACCACTGACAGTCACATGAGAGAAGACGTACAGCTAGCTAATAAAGTGAGAGAGAAGTAATTGCTAAGACGCTGTGCTGAGTCTCAGGCTCACCCTCCACCTCCTGGTCATGGACCTCCTTCAACTTATGCAGTAGTTCTGTAAAGCTCTGCACAGCCATCCTCGTCCTACACAGCATAGAGAGAGAGAGAGAGAGATATTTAATGAGTGTAAATTTGTACATATACGGCTAAAATTGTACCCCAAGCAATTTGTAACATTTGCAAAAGAATATTTCATGCATATGTTATGATTCACACTACAGCTCCCCTCAACTGGTGGCACTGTTTTGCCAAATACACCCAACCTGTCCTTAATGTCGTGACTTGTGTAAACTTGACTCAGCCAAATATCCCAAACTGCATTACGCACCATGCTGCTGTTCCAATTGCAAAATTACCACAGAACATCTTCCCGTCCTCGGGAGGTTGTACTGGTGAGTCGAACTTGCCAAGTCCGATCTAGCCTTAACCTTAACCTAACTTAATCTTAACCTAAAACAGTTATATAGTCACATATGTTTGAATTCATCAAGCTGATTCAGCATCAAAATTTAATTTTATTGTTTGTCTGTCACAAAAAAAATCTTTACAAAAAGTCTAATTGCCATGTGTCTATAATTTTTTTTAGCAAAATGCCTTAATAGTGACGAATGTGATGATTTTGTATTGACAACATAATCCCGTATATATTCAACACGTCCCCCTGTCTTCATCCCCTGAAATTGCACCAGTGATTAGCTGTAAGACTTCAAGAGAAAATCAAGGAGTTTATAAAAGAATAAGCTTAGTGTGCAATATAAGAAATATTTACCACCGTCAGACTACTTTGCATATGAATATATGCATACTGATCAAGCTTAATTGTGTCAGGTCTACAAAAAAGGATTAACAGTGTTTAAATGGTGATTTCATTTATTGCAGGAAAAAAGCCCAACAGCACCTGGTCCTGTATTTTAATTTCAGTAAAAAATTAGTTTTAGAATTTGTATGGATTACTGTTAGCACCGTTGACTCCAAACATCTCTCAAATAAAACCTTACCAGCAGTTTAAAGTATGCTAAAACAAAATCCACCATTTAAACATGATGGTGGTAGTGTGCTTCAGTGTCTGAGACTCAGCATTCTTGACAGAACTATGAGTTCTTGCGAAAGATCCAGCAGAATGTCTGGCCATCGGTCTATGATCTGAAGCTCAATTGCAGCTGAGTTGTGTAGCAAGAGAACGATCCAAAGCCAAGACCAAGTCCATCTACGAATGCTCAAATCAATCAAAATAAAGGGTTCTGTCTTGAGCTCCATTCAGATGCCGTGGCAGTTCTGCAAAATGTCCTTCACAGCCATGTAAGTGACTGATCACCAGTTACAGCAAGTGTTTGGCAGCAGTTGGTGGTGCTTAAGGTAGCGAAACCATTTTCATCTCCAGGTCCTTGCTAGGTTGATAGGGGCCCACCACCCAAAAACATAGTATTATGGTTTGACTATGTAAGGCTGGTGGAGTATAGGTTTCAGTTAGCTATGTTAACCGGTCTAGTTGCTCCAGTGTTGATTGACTGCATTTGTGGCAGAGGGCATTTTAAAATATCTTCTTATTAAATCACATTATTGTTTTTGTGGGGTTTTTTGCCTCATTAGCGTTACCCTGCTATAGTAGCAGAGCAAACTTCACAGAGGAGATATTGGGAACAATTACGACCTGACCTGGTCAGACTGGTTTCACCACACTGCTGCAGGCATAACTTTATTAGTGTGTGTGTGTGTGTGTGTGTGTGTGTGTGTGTGTGTGTGTGTGTGAATGTGTGTGTGAATGTGGCTGTGTATGTGTGTGTGTGTAGTATGTATATGAGAGAGTGAGAAACAGAAGAGCGTGAGAAAGAGGGAGGGTTAACGTTAACAAGGGTTAAGAAAGGCACACAAACAAAAAGACGGAATAGCTGTTTAGCGTATGCACACTAATACGCTGTTATACCAGCCATGGAAGAAGGTAGATAATGGATGTTATTTTAGAGTTAATGCCATAGGGCTAATGACATGTCTCCGAATTGTGTCTGAAACAATTCAGGAAATCACCTTTTTCCACAGTGTTTTCACTTTGCACGGGCAGAGCAATGTGATTGGGAAATTTGTACCTCAAAATTCAGATCAGGTTACTAAACAAACATCCAACTGCCTGATCAGACAGATCCAGTTCTGCTGACTGTCATACTCTGAAATCTAAACAAGAAGAGAGAGTGAGAGAGAGAGAGAGAGAGGGAGAGGGAGAGAGAGAGAGAGAGAGAGAGAGAGAGAGAGAGAGAGAGAGAGAGAGAGAGAGAGAGAGAGAGAGAGAAAGAGAGAAAGAGAGATGATCATGTGATACAAGAGCCACTTTTGGCACCTTAAAGGACCTTTTTAGATTTGTAAAGTAGATATATGAGTGAGGAGCACCTTTTTAAACTCGAAAGAACTTCCACCTAATATAACACCCGAAATGTCTCCAGTTGAGGAGCCTTAAAGGGAAAACCAACCAAATGTTCAGAATTTCAGCATAATTCAGTCTTTGAGACCATAAACAAAGTCTTTCAGAGTGGTTTGGTGTGAAATGGTTCCTTGTTGAGAAATTTGCAGACTCGTCTTTACAGGTCATGCATTGCAAATACTAAAAAGTGTAAAAGTATTAATTTTATTTATAATGTAAAACCACCATATAAGAGTGTGAGTTTCACATGTCATATTGCTAATGGTAAAGTAATGGTAAATCTGAAAAAAATATTGCGTAATATTCCTACTCAGGGGAACCGTATGGTGGGAGGGGGTGTAGTGTTAGGACAAATCTAAGGGCCTGTGACCGACAGGGGGCCTACAAAATACATTTTTTTGAGTTGTGGGGCCCAGTGTAATACATCTTTATTGGGCCCACTCCTCCTTCTCCTCCTACTACTACTATTACTACTACTGTTATTACTACTAGAGTTTTGCTTTAAAGCCTGTTTAGAGTCTTCAGATTTCCAGTTCATATCACCACCGCTGTGTTGTTTTTATTTCTCTGGAATGAAATGGCTTCAAACGTGAATCCCCAGCTTAAAGAATCTCACTTTCATCTCTTTTTAATTCACAAATTATTAAATAACATTTTAATGTTATTAGGAAGAGTTATTATTTGAGTATTTTGCTCCTGACCGTCACTGTTGTGTTGGCTTGAGAACCAAATCCAGTGTCTTCCTGCATGACCATTATTCAGCCACTCTCTAGCCTAAGTATTAAACAGGCTGTATTTCTTGCTGTGCATGCAACTGATACATGCAAATGAAAAAGCGTTTTTGGCAGGTCTGCGTCGACATGCTCAGGGTGCTTCACAGGGTGTGGTCCATTCTCAGTTCATTTTTTTCCTCCGTTCATCACTTCATTTTGAGTGGACGTTTATTAATAAGGTAAACTCTCAATATATTATCTGTAACATATCAGTGATGTAGCAGTAGTAATAAATCGGCTTAATGCAAAAAGTCAACAATACACCAACATTAGTCATAACATTAGTAGAACCTGCCTAACATTGATTAGCCCCCCCCCCCCCCCCCCCACCCGCCACCACAACAGATTCGAGGCATGGATTCGTCCTGTGGTGTTAGCCGTTTGCAGCAGATCCTTTAAGTACTGTAAGTTGTAAGGTGGGGCCTCCATGGATCGCATCAATGAGCCTTAGGTGCGCATGACCCTTTCGCCGATTCACAGTTGGTTCCTTTCCTGAACGTTTGGTTGGTACTGATCACTGCATACCGACAACATCCCCACAAGACCCGTCTGATGTTTTGGCGGTATTCTGACCCAGTCGTCTTGGCCCAGGGCCTTGTCAGAGTGGCCCAGGGCTCTTTAAGCTTGCCCATTTTTCCTGCTTTTAACACATCACTGTTCACTTGCTGCTTCACATATATCCCACCCTTTGACAGGTGCCACTGTATATGAAGATAATCTCTTTCACTTCATCTGTTTTTTACTTCAACTGTCAGTAGAATTAATATTACGGCTGATCGGTGTATATTTACTTCACGTAACAGGTCAACAATATGTTTACCTATTGTAGCATGTCCATGATAATAATAAGTTACATACCAACAGTAAATCTACTTAACCTCTTAAACTCTGAGTAAGCTGTGGTGGTTCCTGGCTTTTTTCCTCACTGTTATATCTTAGGAAGGACTCAGCCCGTTTGCATCGCTTTGCATGTAGTTACCGATTTGTGATGCCCTTAACAGAGCATAAGGGGTTAATGTAACATACATATCTGCTTCAATGAATCCCTGCTGTTACTTCACTGCTATGTAATGCTACTGATATAATGTATATGTTTATTAGTCGTCTAAAACTCAAAATTGTGTTTGTGCTTTCAAACCTTTAGAAATTAAAAGTTAAGGACAGATTTTTGTGTCTGTATGAGTTGTGCATGACAAACTGCACTGTAAACAGTCTCTTTCACTTCTGTAATATAAAAATCCTAACTCTGTACTTAACCAGGAAGACTTACTTAAGTAGACTCCTCTTCCCCCTCTTCCCACCCCCCCAACACTTTCCTGCGTGTTGGGATATGTCAGCTAAGTGTCCCATGTTACGGAGAACGAGCAAGAGAGAACCTGCCTCGGAGCTCAGATATTAACCTATCACACACATACACTCTCCCTCCCTCTCTTTCCCTCTCTCTGTCACACAAACACGCAAACACACACATACTAAGCATATACTTATACAAATGCTTGCACACACACCCACCCGCCACCAGCATAATTGTGCAGGAACACACATTTACGTGCAGATCACTGATGCAAAAGCCATGCTGATGTGAACTGAAAATGTCTGACCATGCATGGCCTGCTTTCAAGTATCTGAATGACCCTAAATATAACTTGCTGCTGTCTCTGTTTCTTCTGTGGCACCGAATGACTCAGACACCAGCAGACACAATCGAGACACATCAGATTTGTCATGGGAATCCATGAGCAGTACACAGAATGTTCACAAACATCCTTAAGATATATATTTTTGTATTACTTTGCATTTTGGTCCAATGGCTAAAATGGATACTTTATGGATAGAGATATGAGGATATCACTACTGTACAATGAAAACCATGTATCTCCCCTTTTGTCTGTTTTTAGTTTTCTCCATGGTTTAAACCCTGTATCTGCTCTGTACACTGTGTAAATCATTCTGGATGAATGGACCAATAGATTTGCTCTAAATTACTTGGAATAAACTCTTATTTTACATTGACTTCCAATCAAAGTTAAGAACATCCTTGCCTTCTCCTGTAAAGTTGCTATTTTGGAGATACATGTTTTTTTGTTATTGGACAGCGACAATATGCATATAAGTAGAGCATCCTGATAGCTAAGATAACATGGCATGAATTGTATACACGCTTTGGGGTAGAAAATCCCAAATCACTGCGGAAGGATTGCACAAATATGAGCAATAAAGTCAGACAAAATCAGTATCTTCAAGGAAAACAGATGATAAAGATAAAGCAGCTTCAGGATTTGAAAGTGGGCCTTTCTTCCCTTCAATCCACCCCCCACAAACACCACCTACCAGCTCACCCTTTGAAAACACACCATACATACATGTTTCCCTTTACACACTACTCCACCTCCACTCCACCCACCCCTACCTCTGGACCTGCCATGCTTTAATTCCCTTGTATCTAATCTTGCACCTAAATATCTTGCACATGTCCCATAGCAGTTCACAGGAATAACATGCTAAATAACTGACTGAAAGGCCTGCGTTTTTTATTATCCATACTGCCTCTCCTCTCTCAGTTCACTCGGATGAAGTGAATGCCAGACTCACCCTGTGCCAGCCTGAGGAATGTAAAAAACCCAGAGCCAATCAGCTCCCAGTCCTGCCAATGCAGCAGTGCCTTCCAGACCCCCTTAATGGGTCCCGTCTGACGACCACGTTGGAGTGACCAGGGCAAAGGAAGCCAAACACAACAGCAAGGTTAGGAGGAGTTCTCTGTTTCACCCTGCTCAGTTCTCCTCTCCTTCTCCTCCCTCCACCTCCCTCCTCCCACCCTCCACCAGCGGAGGAGAACAGGTCGGAGCAGTTCCCAGCCTGAACGTACAAACACCAGTTTCTCCCTGGATAAACCGGTCCTGCTGAAATCCCACTAAACCTGACCAACCAGATCTGTGCAGGCAAGAGAGGGGAGAAAAAAACTACAGAGGATATAGAGACGCTCCAACACACAAAGCTGCTTTATTCTGCATTGATTTGGCCAGTCGGGAAAGGAAAAGTGAACACAGGAGAAAGCGAGGTGCTCACTCTACACCATGGCAGGTTTAATATGAATAGATTTACATGGGAAAGTGGCCAAATTTGTGAAATATTTACAATATGCAACATTTCACATAATGGGATGAATTCTCTGCGTGCAAATACATGAAGTCAATGCATATGTATGATATACATATTGCCCCTATTGCCACAAAACCTTGTATCTGTAAAATTGCTTTAAAATAATTTTAAATAATAAGAAATAAGTGACTGAAAAAAATGTGTCCGACGAGCAACTGATTACATTAAAATAATAAACCTCTTAGAAAACTAGTCTTCAGCCCTGCCCCTGCAGAGCTACCTTTCCTCCAACCCTATATCCAACCCTATTTCACCTCACCTGATTCAACTAATAATTGTCTTCAGATGTCCTTGTTTGGCTGAACATTCTTAAATTGAATGTAGGTTATTGTAGTGATGTTCTTACGATTGAAAATTTAGGCCATTTTTATTGGTCTGTTTATCATAGAAGTCTTGGGCATCCCCAGTCAAAATGTGAATGGTTAACGAAGTAGAAGATGATCTAAGCTCTAACAGGCATGAACATTCTTTTTCATGATTTGTGTCACCTGTGTCATCCCATCAAAGTAAAAAAAATCTATACAAGCTGGATTCATTTTGTCCAGTGGACTGATTACGTTACAATTAAAAAAGTTTTGGCCGCAATGAGCAAAGATAAGGAGTGCAGAATTTCTTCAAGAGTATACCTCTCCAACTGTTAAGCATGGGGGCGGACCGCTCATGCCTTGGGCTTGTGTTGCAGTCAGTGGCGTGGGTAGAGGCAAGGATAAATTATTACCAGCAAATTCTGGAAGCAAACACCAAAACATTTATAAATAATAGCTACTTAGCATGTACTCCTTCACTCCTTTAGAAGTCCACCATTGCTGGTGCAGAGTGATTTTATTCAGTAAGAAGCTGTCAGGCTGACAGCTGGAGTAAACTTTATGATTTCAAAGTCATCTGGAAATTGTTTTAAAGGGGAGCGTGTGCTCAATAGAAATGCATTGGAAATAGCTTCTATATGTTTTTTCAACTTAAAGGAGCTCTATGTGATTTCAATCAGCAAATGTTTTCTAGCTCCCTGGTCTGTTTGCACGCTGGAAAAAAGTGGTGTGGGTGCTTAGCCCTGGCTCAGCCCCTGTAAACGGGAAACCATGCTCATGCACAGAACAGAGGAAGTGAAGGGGTTTGGGTAGATTTGTGAAGATATGGTGTTGGACGTTGGAGACACCTTCAAATTTTGAAAGGCATGAAAAGGAATGAGGAAGTTGCTCTATTCCTGCTTGATAGGTTAATTTTTGCTGTTTCACAGAAATAGCTCAGTATTGTTTTGTCCCGTTTGCGAATGTTTGTGATAGATAATCTCAACTGGTTTGCTTAGCTGTAGCAAATGGTTTGCTAACCCACAACATGCATACATTTGGGGGGGCAGAGCTTCTGTTTTGCCGTTGTTCTCCGGAATTGTATACAGTGCCTTTAAAACAGTTGTATGGTTGCATGTTCGAAAAATTCTCTAAATGCATCTTTGAGACAGATAAAAGATAAATGAGCTCTGTTCCGGGTGGCTGTCATCATTCAAGAAGAATGGGTGTGGCTAAACTGTGGTAAGCTTTGCAAATAGATGGGGATATGTAAATAAGTTGGTTCTTGTGACATCAGAGAAACTATGAATTAGAAATGGGCTGGTTTTACAGCATAGTTTACATATATGGGTTGAACCAATCAAGGTTGTGAAAGGTATGGTTGGATATTTACTTCAACGTCTTGCTTTCCCCCCCGATATGGTCCCTTTAAATGCACCAAAGGGACAAATCACTTCAAATCTTTTCAAAAACAGTTGTTAGTCATCAGCAGATGACGTGCATTGGAACTCTTTTTTTTTTTTTGGTGCTTTGGGGCATGTTGTCATGAGCTTCGCAATACATGTAAGGGCTAGTTGTTCATTCATACAGAGTTACACGGAAACTTAGACTAAAATGTTAATAATGCTAATAATGCTGAAAGAGAGGCCAACAGACAGAGGGCAAGTGAGAGGGTGGTAGTCAGCTGGCTGCAGGTTTCCTGATTCCTGAGTTCCAGCTGGACCGGCTCTGACTGGCCAGAATCTCCACCCTGATAAAGTCACACCAAGGAGGACGGAACTAGAGGACAGCTAGTTTCAGCCCTCATTGCCAGGCGCCATGCTGTCTTCAAGCATCTGTACCATCTGACTGAACCAACATAATCAATCAGATGGTGCAGCGCTTACTTATCTACAGCATACTTTTGCCATACTTTGCCTTCACTGGTATGTCACCCTTATGCATCCGCCTACATAGGCCTAAGAAACCATTTGCTGCCATGTCATTCAAGCAATAGTCTTAGCGGACTTCAACACATTCTATAAGCTTAATAACAAGGTTGCACAAAAACAATTCCTGGATGCAAGACATGCTACATATCTCATTTATTTTCTTTACACCTATGTATGATTTTTTTAGAAACACACACCTTGCAGGACCGGTCTGCAATATGTGTCTAGCCCACGTGTTGGTTGGATCCATTAAAACAATGCCTGGTGTGATTGCTCTGTTAGTGCGGTTCATTAGAGTAAGTGTGAATGCTGCTTTTTTGACTCTGGTGCACAATAAACAAGTAGGCCAAAACCGCCTGAGCAGGAGGGGCTCGGTTAGTTTCTGAACAAACTGGTGCAGTTTGTTTCAAGTAAGAACAGAGTACAAACTAAAGGCCTCTAAACAAGCCAGTGCAGAGTTTAACACAGGCATGGGTTCATCCTCCTGCCGGCAAATTGTAGCATCAATCCTGCCCGCTTGCTCCACCAACATCCAACATCCATCCATGCCGCCTGCATCTGCCCGCTTCATCATGGGCCAGTCTCCATGCAGACCTGCCCACATTTCTGTGCTTTAACTTCTGTCTGGTGCTGTATTTTAGTGGAGCTGGGTCCCAAACCACACACTACCGCACTACACAGTGTGTACACTAGTCACCATTAGAATTGCATTCATTAATGTAGCTGTAGTTACCTCAGTGTGTCGTGTGACGTGTGTCAGCAGTCACAGAACAAATTAGCGTGTGTACATTATCAAAATCATGACAACATGATCTGATAAGCCAGGTTTAACGATCCAGTGGTTAGATCTTTTTTTTTCTGTCATACATGTCTCATACATCAGCAACCCCCCCCCCCCAATTTTGGTTCGGTTGCAAATATGTCAGTATGAATGCAAAGCAAACACACCCTTTGACACCTGTCCATGCTGGTCACAGTACTGCAGACGTCAGCATTCTGCCTCACGAAACACACCTGATTCAGCTAATTACTCATCAACTAATTAACTAATAATTAGCAAGGCCTTCACATATTAAATCCAGGGTGTTGAATAGGCGAGGGATAACAATCATCTCTGCAGAGCTGTGGCCTGCAAGGAAACCAGTTTGACACACCTACTCTAGACCTTGATCCATAGTCAGACTCTGGGCACAGAACCACTGTTGGTTGAAAATATTGGGTGGCGGATCACTCTCAAACTAGCAGTGACCTTAAAAACTCTGTGTAAAAACTGATCCTGATACAGTTGCACCAGAATTACACACACTAATAGGTCACTACAGTGTCTGTGTCACTGCTGTACTGAGAATGGAGCAAGTGATTAAGCAATATCTGGTCATACAGTGGTGTGGCCAGGACCAGGCCAAACAATCAATAGCTTAAAACTGTATAACAACTCTAATTGGGCTACAGTATGCACAGTATGCAGTATGTAATTGTATACCTTCTGGATATATTCTGGACCCTGTGATAGCCCTGCACCCTGTCCAGGAGACATTATTGCCCTGCGCCCACGGATCCCAGCTAGGCTTCTGACCCTGATTTTACTGTGACCCTGACATAAGGTAGAACCGGGTAAGAAGATAAATGAATGAACATTTTCAATGCAAATCATAGCTGAGGGGAATCTCAGAAAGTGGCCAATTAATGTATGTTTGTGTATGCTTCCACTAGATGGCGTAATAACACATTACTTTATTAAACAAGCAACAGTTTCCACCTGGAATTTGCTGATATATTTATATATGTAAGCTATGGCCTCCATATAATGTGAACATGTTGGTTAAAACTCACACATAATGTGATTAAAGGAGGAATGAGGACTTGGAATTGTGTGTAATTTACTAAATGTGGGTGTGTCTACTGTGTGCCTGTGTGTGTGTGTGTGAGTGGCTAGTTGTCTTTGTCAGCCTCTTAGATCTAAAAGGTTTCATATTGAATGACATAGGATACCTATTGGCAAATTCATAGCTGTTACAGCCCTGAGTATCTATCCACTACAGTGAAACTACACGCAGTATAGAGCCATGTATGTCTACGTCCGCTGGCTCTAAATACAGAGTCAACAGTAAGAGCAAACACAGTGGTGGCAGTTTACAATCGTATCAGAGAGACACCGTAGGTGTGTAAAGGCTCTGCAAAGTGGCCTTTGTCTCCAGTGTGTCAATGACAAAAGAGAGACCTTATCCTATCCTTTAAAAATCCACTGTGGCCTGCTGCCATACATGGCTCTGCCTGTCTGACCGGACAAAGAAAGCTTCCTGATATAAAATAACGCATTCTCACTCTCTCTGCACTTGTGGTCTGCAGGAATGTAGCCGTGTTCTTCACACAGAGGCGCATTGTGCGACTGCCGGAGCCACGTAAGGCTGAGGCCTGATTTACGCTCATTAGGCTGACCTTGCTTTCTGTATTCTAAGCTTTACTGCTGGCTGCCGCGTACCACTTATAGCAGCCTTCCAATAAGCTGCTAAAGAACAAGATACAGTGAAAAATGGATTGATATTTAAGTCATATGTCACAGGGATGAAACTTTTATATTTTCATTTCCTTTTTTTAGGCCAGTCATGAAGAATTATCAGGGTCTGCATCAATGTATTTATGCTCAGTTGAGTTCAATGTTGTATGAATGACACTTTTTAAAGCGACCACTGTCACAAAGCAGACATGCATTCATGTGCACATATGTCTTTCTGACATCTGTCCAGTGCTGTTGCTTGACGTATTGGGTGTTTCGGGTCTTTCAACATCATCCACCCTCCACCATGTGACTGATCAGACAAGCAACCTGGCTACTCTGCCCCCATGCCTTCCTTCCTTCCTGAGCCACAGACAGCTTAAAGCTCTTTCTGCTGCGTCGGTGGCTTTAAGGATATCCTCATCTCTCCCTCGATACCCAGTACGCTTTGTGGTCTGAATAGAGATCAGGCTGAAAGGGCCCTGCAACCATCTTGCTCTCCAGGTTGTTATACTTGATGAGCTTCCTTTTAAATGCTTTATCCGGGTGGTCTTTCCATGGTACTGTCAGTACCTGGAGCATGACCACATTAGGTCTTAAGGGGGTGGTTGCGATGTACTGATAAATTGCCTCTCAAGATCCACCATCAACTGCCAATCTCATACAGGGGCCAATATTCCTGCTGTTGTTTTCACACGGGGACCTGGTTACTCCATAATCCATCAGTGCTGGAGTCAAACGGGTAAAGAAGAAAGACCTGCTCTTTCCAAAAAGCTGTTGCCTTCTTTAGAGACAGGGAACAGACAGGTCCTCCTGTGAGAACAACAGCCGGACTACTGGCCTCTGCAGGGGATTGGTAGCTGATGGTGGACTCTTTTTTTTTTTTTTACAGTGATCATTGTCACAAAGCACATATGACTGCTGTTCAATGAAAAACATGTATATCCAGTTATAATTTTCTCTATTGTTTAAACTCTGCAGCTGTTTTGTACACCGTGGAAATACTTCTGGATGAATGGACCAATAGAAATGCTCTAACATCACTTGTATAAGAATAAACTTGTATAGTGACTTCCATCCAAAAGTTAATAACTTCTTACTAGCTTCTGACCAGCTTCATTAGGCAGAATGTCAGAATGGCACTGTGGAGTTCCCTTCAACCTATCATAAACGTATAGTATATGCTCATCAAATCCATACTCTCCTGTCAGCCATAGCCAGAGTTGACTTAATGGATGTGGACTGGTTGTAATCACCATGAGCACCAGATTAAGAAGAAATGGAATTGACCTCTCCATGCTCATCCCACTGATGTGTCCTTTCATAGGTATTGCTGTTGGATGGCCTGTTCAATATCCCAGTAAATATAATGGAAATTTTAGCATACTCAATTTTTGTCAAAAATAAGGATTTAATTGGCTAAGCACAAAGTTCCCTGACTTGCTAACTTGCTAATATGCCATCATGCTGACAAGATCTTTGTTGTGCTGCTGTAACTTTGTAACATGTACCATATACTGACATTTTGCCAAAATACACAAAGAACAAGAATATGTTGCTAAAATCTATATCAATAAAGTCAAGTTCTGGAAACAGTTAGGGGCGCTGTGGCCAAAATGAAAAATTGAACCATTGCTAACAAGCAAACAAACACTGCAAACAAGAACTGTACTGTAAAGTGTTTTGTTACCTCAAAGAAAAGACAAATTGGGTTAAAATGTTCGTTTCGGCTAGTCCACAGTAAGTACACATTCTGCTTTACGACTATGAAAACTTTTCAAATACTTGAAAAAAGAACTCTTATGATATATGTATATATATAATCTTAGCATTAACATTTTCCACCCTCCAACTGCACATACACCCAGCATACGAAGCTGCAACACACTAAAATGCAACAGCCAATTCGGGAGAATATGGAAGTATGGAAGTGTATCAACTCAGAGAGAACACATAGGGGACAGAGATAGGGGACACATAGAGGAAACCAACACTATCTGGACAGAAAGGAATTATTACAAAAAATGATGAGATTGTACCTTGGTATGTTTATGCTACATAGCAACTGTGAGCCGCAATGCTGCCGTAAATCAGAGTAGAGCTCACCAAAAAAGGAACATCAGTATGTTTAATTCTGAGGCCTATTAATAACAGGGTTGTATAAGGGCATATAAACCCACATCTGGGCCTTATTCACCCCAACAAAATTCACAAATGTACTATGTATAATTTTAATATTTAGGAAATGCATTCTGTCATACCTATGAACATGCAAAATGCCTTTTAATTTCTCATGCTTTTAAATGGAACCATTGGCTTTACTAAAGAACCATTGAAAACTCCTGTTTTAGGAGTGTACAGAAAAATGCATTACATGACATATTAGCCTAAAGGTTAAGGCTGGAATGCCCCTGATTACACAAAACTACATGTGCCAGTAACTTAACAGCGTGCAATTCCACATGTATACCAAATAACTGTCAAATGACATTGATATCACAGTCAAGGTGATGGTTACTTTATTAGAATTCTTCCTAAATATTCTATAAAGCTTGTCCAACCTCTCAACAGTATGCACCCATGAATGGAGCATGGATAGATCAGTTCTCATCAATACGTCTCGTTATACTGTCCCATATCTACTGCCGTTTAATTGACTGGAAGAAAATAACTGAGTTCCTGAGCTCTGAGTCTCTTCATGCTGCTTCTTCACACACACTCACAGCTGGGGCTAACAGGGCACATTAAATTTTATGAACCTTCACTTCAGAAAGAAGGGATCGAGATAACGTGAGAGAAAACGGAGGCCTGTGTTAAACAAACAGAAAAAGATGCTGAAGAGCTCTTCTTTATGTGAGTCGCGGTCAGATTGTCTCAGTCTGTGATAAGTGTCAGTCAGTACGAAAAGCAGCATTCTATAACTCTCAGGGGAAGGATGTGGTTTACTGTTATGTGACTGCTGATATATGATGTATGGGTCACACACATGCACACGTACGAAGGACCAGGATTCCATAAGATCCTTCCAACACTATAAGCAATGCCCTCAACCAGATAAGACATCAAAGAGGGAGCCAGATTTACAAGACACGGCGAAGCTCCTTTAAAAAATACTGCTGTGCAAATGTTTATTCTACTCAAAATGTCAGAGAAAGAAAAAGGGGGGGAGGTGGGCCTCTAGTTTTTAATGGAGATGTATAATGTAGACTTCGAGCTCAATGTGAAACTGCAAGGTGTACTTAAAGTAAATATATGTCCCTTACTTTCTCAGAACAGAGCCATTTACTCTTAAAGATCCCTCAGGAATGCCTAATCATTTCGGTACTTTTGGCATTTTTAATGCCAATGTTTGTAATCTGTTAGCATGGATTTTACACTCTCTTCGAAGGGCTGGCTTTGTGTTTTAGAAGATGTTCTCATTACCAACACCAAATTGAGTCATCAAGCCAGGTTTCTCCTTATATTCCTCCAATTACTTTAGACCTTTTTAACAGTTAAGGTGTGAAAGTGCCGTGTTTAAGAATGGCAAGAAACAACAGTTACTCTCAGACTTAAAGCAACATTATGTAGCATTAATACCTTAAAGTAACAGCTTCAAAATCATTGTGATGCTCCTCTGACTTGACCAATAAGCCTGGAGTTGATTGTTGCAAGTCTGGGTTTGGCATGCCATCGACTGCACTATGTAACTTTGGTGAAGTAGGCAGGAAAACGCTAGAAAACTACGTATTGCTGCGTAACCATATTCCTGTAAAGTCCTGTACTATTACTCTACTGTGTCAGTCCACATGCTTCTTTCACTGTCAGCGCTGGTTCTGTATCCCTCAGCATGTCCAGAAATGTATGTAAACGTGTCCTATTTGCGGGGTGGCTCAAAGCATGAAATCCACATCCTGACTGTAGAGGGAGCCCAAAAGCAAGAAATATCAATTCTCGCATGCTGCTTTAAAGGGCCCATTTACAAAAAAACTGACTTCCCGCACTGTTCTTAGTTTGATGTCATTTGTAAAAATTTCAAATCGCAGTATTTACGCTCCAGTCTGTACAGTCAATATGGGGAAGCTAACCTGCAAGCTGTAGGACTTTAGAGAACAACATTGTTTTTGCAATGTCATGAAAAAGACATTTCCATATCTCCGCTCTCTTGCACCTGCAGTTTTCCACTTGGGCCTAACTTTTGAATCTGGTGGCTGTTCTCCATATTGTATCCAAATATCATGACGTATGGACCAATATAAATGTTCCAAAATGAAAAAATACATCTTTTTACATTGACTTCCATTGAAAATTCCATGTGTAAGTCTATACAGTCTACAGATGTTTCAATCTAGACTGCTTTTTAAATGAGGCTCAACTCAGTACAAACTATTCAGGCAAATCTACAAATACAAACACATACACACAGTAACCATTATGGCACTGTGTCAAAAATAATTCTAAAGGACAAAGAGGTTGGAAAGTTTGAAGAAAGAATATGCAAAAGACATTAGAAATGGGTCCTTTGAGCAATACAATTGGTAGACACTAGAGGGCACTGTGGAGTTCCCTTTAACCTTGGTCTGCAAGTTCACCTGTGAGGCCTCTCAAAACATGCTCAATGACACATATACTGTAGTTGCCGAAACTATAAAACACACATGTATCCCTATCTTTATTGGCTCATTATTACAACTAATGTCTGCATTACTGTAGGTAGTTAATGCTATATTTAAACCCAGTTAACTTTAAGAGCATAGTAGAAACCTTTTTTCCCCTGAGATTAGAAAACAAACAAACAAACAAAAAAAAACATTAGTCTTTATACTAGATGTTGGAACATTGCTGTGGGGATTTGATTGCATTTTGCCACAGAGGCAGTGGAGATGTCTAGTACTGATGTTAAACCACTTTAAATCATTACCCTTATTGGTTTCTAAATTTGCCCCAACAAACAATGATGATTTTATAATATATATATATATATATATATACACACAACTTTTCTTTTCATAATATATATACAGTTTTCAGCTAATTAATTATTCATTAATAATGTAAAAAACATTTGTGAACCTTTCCTTTTTCTTATAAATGCATTCAGCTACTTATACCCATTGCTAACAGATGTGAAAATTCACACACACACTCACACACACACACACACACACATACACATACACACACACACACACACACACACACACACACACACACACACACACACACAGCTTGTCTAGTCCCTTTAGAGAAGTGTTGCCAGTAGAATAGGACTCTCTATAGCAGAGGGGTATAAAGCATCCCCCAGCATTGAGCTGTGGAGCAGTGGGACTGTGTTCTCTGGAATGATGATGCTCCATTCAATACTTTTGAGATGTATATAACAGCGATGCTATTCTTCCTCCTACAGTGGAGCATTACAATGATATTGGAGCTGTTATTTTAAGCTAAAAATGCTACATCGTGTTGCTTTAACTGACTTGGCCACCAGCTGCCACTGGGTTGGACCTCAATGAATGATTGAAATGTAGAAATTATTTCGCTTTATAAATGATCAAATATTATAGATTTTATTAATAAATTAATTATTATTAATAAACATAGGTGTTCTAAGACTACTTTTGCGAACTGTATACACAATAGTCAGGAACTATACACCTAGTTCAGGCCTAGCTAATACAAAGCATGGTAAACACCTTTCACTGAATAAGACCTTATACCATTGTTGTTCTTCAGACACCAGCCTTGTTCTAGGACCAAAAAGTTCCACCCATGATTTCAATGTTTAGCAAAGACTTAAAAGTCCAACTTCCAGCTGGACTCAGTGATAAGTCTCATTCAGGCTTGGCTCTGAAGTGGCGAGAGGGAGTTTAAGAACATTAGCGGTTTGTAAAGTGAAGCACTCATGGCTATCTTGGTTCCGGTGCGGTGTGTGTAAGGGGACTGAACATATGTGACTGATGGAGGGAGCACAACACGGCCAGGAACGGCCATGATGGAGCAGGCAGTCAGTCCAAGACCCTGCCGTGGGCCAAGCCCACCCACAGCCTAACTTAAGGACGCCACAGAAGCATGCAGCGTGCAGGGCGGCTATCAATGGATCCACAGCGACAGTGAAGGAGGAGTGGAGGTGTCTGCTTCTCTTCATATAAACTCCGCTTTAATCTCAACACTGAGATTAAACCTCTGTTTCTCCAGTTCTAATGATGGAAAAGTTCTCTGGACACGTAGCAGAGCATATTTCACCTGATGTATAACGCCACTGTAATCCCATACCCTTATTCCTTTTAAAAGCTGCCAGGGAACTTTATATATTTCAGAATCTTTAATGTGACCAGCACAGAGAAGAGGGGGGAGGCATTGTGGCGTATTGTAGGTCAAAGTGTACTTGATTAAGGAGACGGTTTCTGTTTGCTCTCCAGTCTAAGTGGCACAGACTGTGCTTGAGATTTTGTGTGTATGTGTGTGTGTGTGTGTAATGAATGTTTGCCCAGCTTGCAGTGCAATGGTACCCTAACCTCTGTCTACACCAAGACGTACCACACTGGAGTGGCCTCTATTAATAATAGCTACACCCTGTAGACAAACACAGGTCTGCACAATACACCCACATGCTGCACATAGAGAGTGTGGATTGCCAATTAATGATACAAAATATGATACATTTATGTGTTGAGAAAAATATCAATAAATGACAGTATTGCAAACTGTGTTGGCAAATGTGATATGTAAAGAGATTTATGTGGAGTGTTTATTTTACTATTACTATTAGAATAATACACAATACAATACATTGTTGTTTGATTTGAGTGTGTTGCCATTTCCAAAGCCCTGCTTGAAAAAAATAATCCAGTATTTACAGCAATTATCCAGTGCATACTGTACTTCATCTAATCAACCCTTAATTAAATAGTCAATATTATACATTTTCTTTGCATTTTAGTTCCCCCCTAAAACCCACTTACAAAATTCTCTCTTTATCTTTTTTAATTGAACAGAAATTATGTATTGGTAAAATTGTGTTCCTGGGTCCTCATTAAGCAACATTTCCATTTAGTTTCTTTTCAAATGACCCTTTTAGGAAGCAGATACACCAGTCAACCAGCCAGTTGATTTGCCCACTTAGGGTAATTCCAGGCATGCACTAACAAGCATTACAGTCACTGTAATACAGTAAGCAAAAATACATATGTCCATTCCTTCAATTACATTGCCAAACATAATGATAGCAATACACTGAATAGCTGTGGCCATACATTTGTTCTTCAATGAGGCTCAGCTATGATGGTTTTAGCAGAAATATACACTAATACTAGCTGATATCTTACTAGGTAGAGTATATGGCTTAAATATTTGCCAATCTGACAGTAAAACACATACAATTCAGTCTAGCAAGGAAATTGGCGATATGATCTTGTGCAGTGTTTATGCTGAGCTAATGTTAGCATATCGGTTTACCCTAACTGCCACCCAGTGGATATAATTTTGCTAAATATAGTTTTTATTGCAGGTTACAATGTCTGTTAAAGGGTTAAGACTGATATGTTGCTGTGTAAAGAAAACAGTTGGTCAAACTACACATTTTTTCTTATTTTTTCCCAATGCACAGTATTATTTCATGATAAAAATATTATATATATATATATATATATATATAATATTTTCATCATGAAATAATACTGTGCATTAGGATTGCTACTTCTCAATTAAATAAAAGGAAAATGCGTATTTTGACCCAAGTATAGAAAGTAAAGGAACGTAAAAGAGTACAGTAGAGTACAAATGATACTTCCCAGTTTCCAACACCATTACTACTAATAAACAATGATGTGACTGCCTTTTTCAATATCATATGTTTTAGAGTAATTTGTGTTATTATGTAATTGCGTTTAAATACAGTAACTGAATGTAAGTGAATAATAAGGACACACCTGATTTAATACATTATTCGTAATTATAAAGACCAACCTCAATCACTTCACTGAAAAACACTACATTCTGATTTCTGACTACTGGATTTATGTTTATTTGTATGTATTCAAGTGTTACAGGCAAATACACTTCTACTGCTAAGATAAATAGTAAGTAGAGTAGAATATTGCCCAGTGCTGTATATGATAAACATATAATAATAGTTTTGTCCATGTGATTCAAATATATTGGTTGGATTGTGTGTTCTGTGGTTCTACATGTCATTTGAACACAGAACCTGCCTTTTACATTATACGATAAAATTTTTTTATTGAGCTAACACAAAAACACATGCTCAAGCACACTCCCATAGCCTTGTTATGGCCTTGTTTTGTGGAAAGAAATACATCCTTTAAATATACGCCACATGTTTTTCATTATTTCTTGACATCAAAACAAATGATCTGAAGTGCAACCTCAAAACACAGAAGCAAAAATATATTGCAAATGTAAAGTATTTCATAGTTAATTATCAAATTAAACTATTGAGTATTTTACAAAATCATCTTATCAAAAGAAAAGAAAATTCCTAATTTTTAACATCCTAATCACACAAAAATTAGCTATATACATACTTTGTGCAATATTACATAGAGTAAAAATGCTTACATAATCCTTATACAATGTGATACAGTGATGTAAATATTACACTATTTGCAAATAGTATTTTTCAATGCTTCGTTCAATATATCAAGATTGGTCTGAAAAATTAGTGAACAAAATGTTAAATTAAATAATAACAAACTATTTACATTAAATGTTGTCAAATTATCTGCCTGATTTGATCTCTACTTTTGAAATATGATAAAGTCTAGATATTAGTATTATTACTATTTAATAACTTAACTTCAGAGGATCTTTTACAGCTCTGTATTTTTCTTTTAGTCATCTCTTTCCTTTTAATGACAACTTCCTAGTGTTCTGCTAATTACTGAAAACTGTGGCAAACATACTGTATAAGAATCATTTTTATGTTTACCAGCAATGAAATTAGTTTCATATTGATTCCAGACTTACTATACTGGAATTAATATTTTGAAATGGAGAAAAGTAAAAGGAAATCTGGATCATTGGAACAGACAGTAGGCTTATACAGCAATAACAGAGAAACAGAGCTGCCTAAATATTCTTTCTTTTGCTGGATTGATTGAGGATAAAGAGGAAGGTAAAGCAGGAGGCAGTCTAAACTTAGCTCCGTCTCCACCAGTACCCATAAATACCCCGTAAACACACATAAATAACCGGCCATATGAATGAGCCCGGGGATGGCCTGCTGCCCGAATAAATCATCATTTGGGTTAATAGAGACACAGAGAGATGGGCTGATGAGGAGAGAGACAGAGAGAGAGATGTTGGTATCCATCATGTGGTATTTTCAGCGCTGCTGTTGAAGCAGTAGATGAAGTGGGGGCACAAGGCTTTGCAGAGGGCACAGTTTGACCTTTGGCCCCTTAACCTCTCTAATCCAAACTCTATTAGCCCGTGGAACTCCTCTGCTCTGCCATTTACTACTTGATGGTGCAGCATGGCTGTGTAACTGTTGTGGACTGTTGTACTACTTCAGTACTGCCTGAGCTATTTTCAGCATTCTTTGCTTTTGGTGAAGTGTCAGGCAGGGATATCTGCTCGTGATATAGTAAAGCTAACCTACCATGTCAGGTATTGGTCGTTTTACGAACAAGGTTAGAATTCTTGTAATATTCAGATTACATCCATATTTACATTGTATATACAGTACATATTGTTGCTGTTATGCTAACACTTTGTGTCACCAAAATGGCAACTTTACAGGAGAAGGAAAACACCCTAACTTTTAAAAGAAGTCCCCATTAAAGGATTTTATCAAAGGTTTTTTGGAGCTTATCTTTTGGTCTATTCATTATGGCTGCATGAATGTTGATTAACACAATGTAATATAATATATAATGTAATATAATATAATGTATAATATATTATGTGTCCAAAATTGTCCGAACACCTCCTCTAATAAACCTCCTCTAAAAAAATCCATCTTTATTTTTCAGTCCATGGCATTGCAGTCCAAAGCATCAGAACTGGGTATCTGGCACTTTCCTCTGAGTGCGTTGGTTGACCAGTGGCATTGCATCGGCAGTAGTTTGAAAAGAGGTGGCGGCTGGTTGAGCATGTGTTTGAGGAGGCATGTGTCAGTCCTCACCCTCTTAGTGTCCATAGCCTTACATGTTATAGTGTATATCTGAACTGCACATTACAACTGGACAGCTTTGATTATCAAAACACATTTCAATATATTTCTAATTATTTTATAGTTTTGAATTTCATATAAGTGAACTATAGTGTGTTTAACCAAAGTACATATGAAGAAAAAAAAACCTGAGCAGAATTGTTTAATTGTTTAGCAGTAAGTATGTTTTAGCCTGTAAAAAATCAATAGCTATAAAACAGTTAATCCATACAAACAGTTACAGTGGTTGTACAGTAGTAACTAGTCAGACTGTGCACAGGTTTGGTTGCTGACGTCTCTGTTCTCTCAAGCCACTGTATGGATAAACTGGTTGTTGCATAAGAACTATATAATGCAGGTCTACAAGGAGAAATTTGTAAATGGTTAAGCTAAGACTCTACTACACCCCCACCCCAAGACATATCTAGCATCCCGCATACATATAGATAAAGTGTGTTGCACGTTACTGATGATTCAAGCTCACTGTTAGACTAGTCTGAATTATATATTGGGTCCCTAGGCCATTATTCTAATACACATTACAAACCACACACACACACACTCTTACACACTCATCAGTGAAAGCTCATAAGACTTGATCAGCGCTGAAGAATGTGGCGGCCCATACCTCACGCAACTCACCCCCGTGTGCCCCCATTGACTGTCAGCAGGCACATTCATCCTCAGCACGGCCAATGGAGGCCAGCGGCAGCTCAGGCCTCGGCCAATCAGGAGTCAGGGAGCCTTGACACTTCGAGAGATGTTCCTATGTGTTTCTGATCTGCTGCCTGGCCGACACAAAACAGAACCCTCTACGGCAAAATAAAGCAATTAGCCAATTACACCACACTGGCCTATTAGAAAGACTGCATCGGCGCTGTTTTCTTAGCCTCTATCCTCGGCGATAAGCCTGGAGAAATGAAGGAAAGAGAGAACAGATCATGTGGCGAGGATAGAGGGAGAGAGAAGAGTGATGGGGATGAAGGTTGTGGAGAAGCTTAGAAGTGTATACGCAAGGAGTCTGTCTTTATTTAGGAGAAGACAAATGAACTGAACTCTGCGTAACACCCCGGCTCGCCGAGAGAGATACGAGGAGAGCGAAGTGATGCATTGAAGTGCAACAGGGAAAGTATGTGCAGTATTAATCTGAAAATGGTTTGGAAATACAGTTTCATCACAAGGAGCATTGGGACCTCCGTACTACGTACATGCTTACACCTACATAACTAAGTGTAATTGAAAAGCTGTGTGTCAGAAATCTTCATACAATAGTCAGATAAATTGTGGTAGCTTACATGGGGACACCTGACCTCTAGCCTTAAAGGATTCAATAGATTTTGGCCTTTTTTCCTGTTCCATTTTACTTTGAGGACCATTTCTGTGGTTAAAGGTACATCTCAGGTCACTAGCAACACATGGCCTCATGTCCCCTCATGTGCATTTAAGGGCTAAAGGGTATTTTTCAATACCTCTTCTTTACTAGTTTGTAAACTTGGAGCTTTTCCCCTTGGTTTGGTTTGTTTTTACACAGGGAAATAAATCTGCCTTAAAATGCCTCTCCATCTGAGAACGTTCTCTCCACTTATTGATTAGACATGTCTGGGACAAGAGCAATAAAGTAAATACAGGAAGAAGGTCCTGTGTTCTAGACTAGTGCACATTTCTGTGCATCTTAATATGAAGAAATGGCAGAGACTACATTTGTTCATAGATGTAGTAATTATCTAGGCAATATACCAGGTTAACACCTGGCTATGGGAACCGTTTAGCTCAAGCATGAGGTCAGGACGTATTCACACCACATGCATTGCCGCGGGGGCAATTATTGAATTCACACCTGACCAAAAGAATTGCAACTAGGGTGAGTCCAATTTACCTAGTATGAAAATGCCCCAAGTTAAAGTTTAGATTTAAAACATATATTACTTATTATAAATTTAAAATAATTAAAAATTCATTCACAGTGGAGAAATCCGATAACTAAATAGGTGTTGAAAAATAGTCCACTAAGAGAACTTTTTGGTTTTGGACTAGAAATAAAATGGCTGTATTTGGCTGTATGACCCTGGTTCTTATCACCACCACTGTAATGAAATCTGAGTCGGCGCATTTCTCCACAATTACCTGTTCTTTACATTACTATTTACATTTTTTACTTCATCACTTACTTCAGTGGAAATATTCATTTATTTTCTTATCCACTTCTTCCTGGTCCTTGAAAATGCTGGGCACAAGGCAAGAATACCCCCTGGACAGGGTGTCAGTCCATTTTTGGATACCATTCACTCACACATAGAGGTGAATTTAGCCTAGCCAATTCACCTACCATGTGGTTTTAGGAGAGAACTGGAGCTGCTGGAGAAAACCCACACCAAACCCACATACCAAAACCCACATAATTCCTCACATATAGTAACCAGAACAAATCAATCTCCCTAGTTATATATAATTTAATACATTATTATTATTGTTGTTATTGTTATTGCTCACTCGTTCTTCAGCCTGAAATCTGCAATTAACTGTTAATCATTCATTTCTATTATGTTTACATGTTTACAAGTAAAATAAAGATTACACAAAAATAATTTCCTAGCAATCCAGTCCTGCATGCCTATTGACTTTAAAGATAGCACTCTGTATTGTGGAGGTATGAGGACTTTTGGGAACACTTATGGATGTTCTGATTAATGACATTCTTACTGCTTTTAAATGATCAGTGCTGAATATAATCATATGAAACACTTTGGTATCAGTGAGACTCATTTACCAATAATAATTAAAATAATAATAAGAAGAAATGTCTTAAATGTGTTATTGTTGGAAAAGTCCTAACAAAAAGTCAATGTCAGATTCATGATGTGTTTTAAACCACAGAAACGTTCACAGCTATGCTCATATAAGTATGGAACCTATTGTTCTCATACATTTAAGAATCTGAATTAAGCACAAATTGATGAATGTCTGAATCTTTGTGAAAACTGTGTAAGTGGGTTTTAAGAAGACATTTCTACTTAAGAATGGCTGATGAATAAGACGCTATGTTTTTTTAGGTAGGTGACATATTTAAAAATGCCAAGGGAGCATTGTTCTACTCATAATGCAGTGAAAAAAACCACAATACTCTCGTATATGCAGTGGCACATGACTAATGAAGACCAAGTTCCAATAAGATAAGCAAGCAACAGCATTTTCATTAAGGACATATGCCTGCATGTAACTTACTGTACCATGTAAACATCATGACTCATTGCTATAATTAACATATGCTGTATCAGACAACTGTTCTGCAAAGTATATCATGAGTGAGATGTATAACAGCAGCAATTAGAAGTACAGTAGCAGCACTGCAGAGGGAGCTACAGCATACTTACATGTGTATCTATGTGTGTTAATAGATAATTGTTTTTGAGAGTCAGGTCAAGCCCACTAAGAAACCAGATACATTCCTATTAGGCAATCCTCATCTTGGGCTTGAGTTAATGAATTCCAGCTTCATGAAATATCCCACCCCAGGCTTTAACCAGGATCTTAACCATGGTAAAATCCACATAGCAGATTGTTTCACTTACACACTAAAGTAAAAAGAGTATTATACAGTACTTAAACAGTTATTTGACTTGTAACAAGGGTGAAGCCCTAAAAGGGACCTTTAGATGCAGTATAGAGTATACAGTAGAGTATGCAGTTAAGGTTTCCTAATTTAACCAGACAAAGAACCATGCATGTTTGAGGTGCCATGGTCAAATTGTCAGATCCATATCCATGCAGAAATATGTTTCACATACACACATTAAGCAAAAAGGGTTCTATACCGTATTGAAAAAGGTTTTTGACTCCTAATGATAGTGGAGCCCTTTTAGGAACGATATAGAACCATGGTGAGTTGTTAGATCCATATTGCAGAAATACGCTCTGATACTAATGTATGAAAATGGGCTGTATACAGTAGAGGGGCTCTAAACATGGGCTCTAAACATGGGCTCTAAACATGTTTTATTTTTTTTTCCTCGTAACGATATTGGAACCTTGGTCAGTAGTCAGATCCATATTGCAGAAATATGTTTTACACACACACTAAGTAAAAAGGGTTCTATACAGTGTTGAAAATTATTATTTTTTGACTCCTTATGACAGTGTAACCTTTTTATGTACAACATAGAACCATGGTCAGTTGTTGGATCTGTATTGCAGAAATATGCTCTTATACTAATGTATAAAAATGAGCTCTGTGTGGTACTAAACATGGAGTGGAACCCTTTTAGGTACCATAAAGAAACATAGTCAGTTGGGACCTCTTTTTGGTGCAATTTAGAACCTTTCAGATCCATTTTACACAAATATCTCATACACACTAAAGTAAAAATGGGTCTTCTCTACTAATGACAGTAGAACCCTTTTTGGTGCAACAATCAGGTTTTCCACCACTTAAAGAACCCTTTTACCAAGCAAAGAACCACTAAAGCATCTAAATGGTTATTTAAAATGCCATGATTATATATAGACCATTGGCTTTAGTGAAGAATCCTGAAAGAACCTCCTTTTTAAAAGCATATAGGTAAAAGTGCTGGCTGTGTTTACTATAGCAATTATAGTTTTCAAGTGAATGTTTCAATCTTCAAAATAAGTTTCAAATTAATGGCTAAAAAATGTGTTTGATCTACTGAGTGTGTGACATGATCAACAGCAACGATCAAAAGGTCAACCTCACTGTCTCACAACACCTGTAAAAGGCTTTCATGCTGTGCTTATACAATGCTAATATAACACTAATACAATGCTCTCACATTGCTCATCACAGCCACTACTGCCATAAATCTTTCACACAATGAGCCACCGAAGACCTGGGTGGTCTACGTCTCTTTCTCCGCCTACCCCCCCTTTTTATCCATCCTTTACTTTCTGTTCTTCTTCCTTCGTCCTGTCCACCAGTTCTCCATCCAACAGAAGCCTGGATCTGACCGCAAACCCTCAGAAGCCCCATTTCGCTGCGAGAGCAGGAAGACCGCTCATGTTAAAATCTCAGCTCTCCCTCGGCCAGTGCGCCACTCTGAAGAGTCCTGATGTCCACTAAAGCCATTTCAAAACTAATAAACAATTGTCAGAGGAGAGGGAAAGCAGAGAGCTCTCCGGCCATTCTAAAAGCACATCAAAGGCTTCAGGCTAAGAGCCGTCCAGATGAGAAACGCGGACGACCTCTCCAACACACACACACTCATACACACCAGTGCACACTCATATGCACACAAAACCAAGACACACACAAATCATGCATGCACCTCACAAATAACGTAAACCGGCATAACTGCAGACATTTGGATGAAAGTATTTCAGAGCTAAGGGGAGAACAATGTCATTTTAATGGGACCGGGCCCGCACTGAGTGACTGCATAAAGCTCTATAAGGAGTCAGTGACGTATGTGGTGCCAGTTGACAATGGTCACACAGAGCAGTAAGTCTTGGCGGAGGCCTTGTTCAGAGGCTGGAGGGAAATGCTGGAGCAAGCTTCTACTCTAAATCAGGAGATGAAGATGTGTAAACCTGCAAAAGGCCTGAGAGAGTGAGAGGGGGAGTGAGGAGGAGAGAGGAAAGAAGAGGGGAGCAGAGGAGACTGAAAGACCGGAACAGAGGAGCACAAGAAACCGGAGAGAAGGACAGAAAAGAAACGATAAGGAAGAGAAGTGTGTGAGTAACATGGTGAGACAAAAGCAGTAGTGAGCATTTGAGAAGAGCACAAGACAAGAAATCAAAGAGCAACTGAGGACTGAGGAGAACAAAAGGAAAGAGCACACAAAGTAAGAAAGGAGACCGAAAGAAAAGAGATGAGAAGTGCATGAAAAATATGTCAGTAAAGAGAGTGAAGAGAGCTGAGAAGAGAAGATCAGAGAGGATAGAAGCAGAAGAAAACAGAAAAGCTGAACATAAAAGGCAGCAAAAGAGAAAATAATGAGAAATGAAAAGAAGAGAAGAGACAAGAGGTGGAAAAAAGGAAGAGGAATGAGACCATACCAAGACATAGTGGTGGAAGTCTGAGATGAAGAACAGACAAAGGAAGAAATGAAAGGAACAGAAAATAGAAGAAAGGAACAGATGTGTGTGCAAAATATAACAATGCAAGAACAGTTAGAAAAAAAACAAGAAAAGAGAAAAAAACTGAGAGAAGAGAAGAAGACGAGAGAAAAGAACAGAGGACATTAAAAAATAAGAGAAAGCAGAAGAAATAAGAAGAGAAGAGATGAAGAAAAAGACCAGAAGTGAAGAGAGGAGAAAATAGGAATATGAGAACAGGGGAATAGATGAGAATAGAAAAGAACAAATGAGTGAATAAATTGAGAGAAACGAGAAGAAAACACAAGAGATGAGAAGAGAAGAGAAAGTACATGATGAGAGGAGAAAGTAAGATGAAAACAGAGGTGAAGACGAGAAGAGATATTAAGAGATGATGAGAAGTAAAGAGATAAGAAGAGAAGAATAGAAAAGAGAAAGTAAGAAAAGAGAAATGAAGAGAAAGTGAGAGATGGGAGAAAATGTAAGAGAAGATGAAAGTAAGAGATAAGGAAAGTGAAATTAAAAGAAAGTAAGAAATGAGAGGAGCAGGTGAAGAGAAAGTAAGAGAAGAGAAATGAAGAGAAAATAAGAAAAAAGAAATGAAGAGAAATGAAGAGAAGAGAAGTGGAGAGAAAATAAGAGAAGAGAAGTGATGAGAAGAGAAGGAGGAGTAAGGAAAGCAGTTTGGTGTTTCTGAATATAAGTATTAGTATTTTTGACAATAAAAACTGCCACTGTAGACTTTACTGTTTACAGTGTGTTCCTTCACTGCTGACATTTTTTTTCTTTCCCAGTTTCTCTCTTACTCTCTCTCTCTCTCTCTCTCTCTCTCTCTCTCTCTCTCTCTCTCACACACACACACACATACACATACAGTCACACACACGCACAGCACTGACCTGGTCTGGGTGCTGGGCTGCAGAGGAGCCAGGCTGGCTGAGCCTCAGACACAGGGAGCCAACCCCCTGTGTGTAAATGTGTGTGCATGACTGTGTGTGTGTGTGTGTGTGTGTGTGTGTAGGGGGAGGAGATAAGTAAGCTTCACAGCCCATGACATAAATCACATCAAGACATGACAGTAGGACACTGAGCAGGACCACAGATAAAACCAGCAGGAGGGAGAGAGAGAGAGAGAGAGAAAGAGAGAGAGAGAGAGAGAGAGAGAGAGAGAGAGAGAGAGAGAGAGAGAGAGAGAGCGAGAGAGAAAGAGAAAGGAGAGTGAGAGAGAGAGTGTAAATGGGGAGAACATCACAAGAGTGTATGTGGAAGTGTGGAAGTGTGTGAGCGAGAGAGGTTGAGCAAGCGGAGGAGAGAGAGTATGGGAGTTTGTTTTGAGATTGCAGCTCCTCCCGGGCGTGGAGATGATCCAAAGTGCACGACCCAGTTTCCAAGTTCATGAATGGATCCCCCTGTTTGCCGCAAGACGAGAGGAGGAGGATGTGGTGGTGACCTTATTCGTGGCCAGTTATGATTCACACTGAACCGTTTTAATGCGAAAATAACCAGAGCTGACACTTCAAGTTCTTCTACAGACATTCCTACTGCAGTTCATCTACTACCATATCGCTCTGCACCATGTTTATCTCCACTCACTGTACCTCCTAACTTTTAGCCTTGGAGGTTCCTCTCTTACCTTCTGCAACTGTCTTTCACTATTTCAGAAATGGAAAGTTATTAGGACAATTATTTAGGACAGCACCACAAGATGACACTACCACTAGCAAGACGTTGTGTCATGGCCAGTAATAGGTGATAGCCCACTGTATTCCATTACAGCTCTCTGTCCATTCTCGGTACACCTTCACTATGGCGGTTCTAAAACATCCCACAAAGTTATCGTTTTCTAAGATGCCACCAGTTTGAGATGTACAGTTAAATCATGCCCTTCGTCCGTGGCGATCATTTTGCACTCCGCTACAACTGACTGGTGTGCTCGCTTTTTGGAATCATAATCATATAGATTATAGTAGAAGCAACACTCTTTCCTGCTTTGCCTTATTGCTTGTATTTTGTGGGGATTCTTCTAGATAAATTTAGGCCTGTGCTTCTAATTTGGCTTCTAATTAAGTTCTTCTCGTGAAATGCAGGTCCTTTTTCCTCCAAATGTACCATTGCTGATTGTTGCCAAAGAGCTGTATTTGGTCTTCCTCAGTCCACAGCACCAAAAGTCCAAAAATGTCTTCTCCAAATGTTCTGTAGCATACTTCAAATGTTAGGTTTTGTGACGAGGCCGCAGATAAGATTTCCTTCTTATGACTCCTGCATTAGCTAAACCTTCATGCAGGTTCTTGGCAGTCAATACTGTATGATTGTCCTGTCTTGCAGTGCTCTCTCTGAGTTTTCTTGACCCTCCAGATATCATCTTAACCTCCCCAGTACCCCTGAACTGCTATTAACCCACAAGCTAAAAAAAATGCTTCCTCAGCCTTGTGGTCATCAATAACTTTCGTTTTCAGGTCTTTAGACAGCTGCTTAGAAGAGCCCATGTTTGAGTATTAGTACATGGTTTGAGGCAGAGAATTCTGGAAATTTGAGTCAGCTGACAAGCTGATTTGCTGATCAAGGTCTGAGACCTTGTCATAAGCCAAGGGTCTCCAAACTATTGCATAAAACTAGATATAGTTTACATTACTAGCTGATTTTCTCCTGTTACAGTGACCCCTGAAAATGAATAAATGACAATAACAGGTTTCCATGGTGTTCCTCATAACTTGGTAGTACTTTTTTAAACATATAATGGGTTTCTGCGTTTCAGAGAGGATGTAGCTCATATTATTAGCTGCTTGCAACACCAAGCTTTACTGCTAGTGAATGAGCTCTTGGTAAACTATTTTGACATCTTTGCTCCATAATTAAACCTAATTGTTTAGCTCAGTGCTTGACTTAGGACAAAAACAAAATGTCCAGACTCCTCAGTAGTTTTCCTGTGGCACAAGGCCATCCACAGCAACACCTCGTTGAACTGCCACCACCCTTCAGATTTGTTGGTTGGATAAAACGTAAGGCATAATTTAAAAGGATGTGAATGCTAAAGGTAAACCAAGAGTACACTGAAGTGTGAAAATCTTATTTTGTTCCTCCATAAAGAGACAGTTTGGCAAAACTCAATATATTCAATCAGCCAAGACGTGTTTAGTGTCTGAAGTCTGCTAATTTAGTTTTCTACTGGAGTTAGGAGACTAATGTCGCTAACAGGTGATTAAAGCAGAATTACATATACTTATACATAGACAACACATAGGCATGTCAAATTTTAACAACTCTGTGTTTACTTGATGACATTTATATATATGTGTACATATATAGGCATATGTTTTGTAAAATTATAAAATGGTCAAAAATACAGTAATTACTATCTGATCTAATCTATCTGATCATTTATCTCTACACACTGTTCAAGATTGCAAAGAATGCATGGTTTCAGGCGAGCATGAGATGATTTAAGTGCATTTTGTTGAGTTGCCAAAAATCACACTTTACTACTATATGTGTTTTTACTTTAAAATATTAGGTCTCAAGTACGCTCTAGGAAAAACATGTTCTATATATACTTTTTGGTGCTACACATATCAGCTAATTATTCAAATTGTCCTTTGAGTTGTCATGATTCTATATAGTCCCATAGGCTTTACTAAAGAACCCTTTTGTTAAAGAAAGAATATAGAAGTGGTATAGAAGTAAAAGTAGTCATCTAAGTAATTACTTGTGTAAGAAAGTATCTAGTGCACCAAGTACAGTACATTACCCACACACTTCACAATAAAGGTGCTACAAATGGTTCTTTGAATGAAGCCATAGAAGAGCCACTTTTGGTTCCATAAAGAATCATGTTTGTAATAGAGATGTGTATGTATATGTGTGTGTGTGTGTGTGTGTGTGTGTGTGTATGTGAAGAACATCTGAAAGGCCTAAAGAACCATCCTTTGATCTATCTATTTAAGGAAGTAAAAGTGGTTCTTCCAGGGCATCAATCACAAGCAGCTTTATTTTTAGGAGCGTATAGTGCAAGATAAAAAAAAAAAAAAACAGTAGAATTGATATTTAAAGCAGCATTATGTGAGAATTGAGATTTCTAGCTCATAGGCTCCCCCTACAGTCAGGAAGTGGAATTTGTGCTTTTTCATGCGCACTTTAAGATGAGCTGCGAGATGCAGTAATGTCACTAAAAGCAAAAAAAGCATGTGGACTGATTTTACACAATTATGACAAGGGTTAAGCAATGCTATGCACTTCTTGTGAGCAGGGGTTCCGTTAATAGGATGATTCTAAGGACCTGTGACTGACAGGGGCCCTAAAAATGTTCTTATTGAGTATTTTTGGCAGGAATTGTTAGAATTGTTGGGCCCAGTAGGATATCTTTTCATGGGGCCCAAAATCCCTGGCAGTGCCCCTGCTTGCGAGTGTTGTTCAGCCCGCTTTACTAAACTTACTTTACTTTCCAAAACTTCACTAAACGGGCGTGCTGAGCCCAGAGTGGCAACGGCATAGCAGCTAATCTTCATATTAAAGTGCAGTGGAGCAACACAATGTTGCTTTAACATGTTTTGACTGATTACTCACTCTGGGACAAACTATGTGGGATTGAGATGACAAAGTTCTGTAGCCATCATTAATATATCATTTAAAAATGACCACTGTTACAATTGTATGAATATGTGAGCATTAATAAAGGATCTGCCACTACAGCTGGTATCACTTTAGTTAGCACTGTTATTTCCTTTGAGGGACATTTCTTTACTGGGAAAACAATGTGCTAGATGTCCATGTAGCTCACATAGGCTCTAGGCCCCCACATGCAGGCACCGACGCACACACACACACACACACACACACACACACACTCACACTCACATACAAAACTGGGTCCTTTGGCTTATCAGCAAACTGTGGGACGTAGCTTGTTTTGAGAGTGGAAGAAGGAGCAGAACACATTAAAGCAAATAGGAGTGAGCGTGAGTGTGTGTGTGTGTGTGTGCGTGTGAGTGTGTTTTCCTGGCCAGACTTTCAGTCTTGCTGGTCGAGATAGCAACTGGAACAGACGCGCTAAGCAAACCTGCCACGGCTCCCTCCCAATGCCCTCACACAACCCACAACCACAACACTGGTACCACTGCTTGCAGGTTGCACTGCACACACACACACACACACACCCCTTGTCCTTAGTATGTTGCACACATATGCACACATCATGTCAGACATGACTTGAAAATCATAAAACCTGGTTCTCAAGTTTGGTTCTGCTTCTTTTTTCCTCCTTCTATACACTCTTTAAGATAAGAGTACTTCAGAGTGTTGTCATTGGAGAACCACATTTGGTTCAGTTAGGAATTGAGATGTGTGTGTGTGTGTGAATGGTTCCACAGAATGGTTCTTTATGGAACCCAAAGTGTTTTTTCTATGGCATTTCTCAAAGAACCATTTGAAGCACCTTTTTACATGTACTTTACAGTAACTTTACATGTTAAATGTGTAAAATCACTGTTTTGGAGATACAGGGTTTTGCCCTGTTACTGCAGCAACCACATGGTCATTAGATGTTTTCACACACAAACTGAGCAGCTATGAGAGAGAGCTTTGAGGAATGTTTTTTGTGATGTGCGCGTGTGTGTGTGTGTGTGTGTGTGTGTGTGTGTGTTGTGTGATGTATCTGGCTACAGTGTGGCTGGTCAGTGGAGTCTGCATGCTGTCAGTGTGAGTGGCCTTATCTTCCCCAAACATTTACTTAACCCTTTGTCTTACAGAGCGCAGGACAATGAGACGCAGCCCAAGGAATCCCAACGGGGCCGTGCTCCTTACTGATATACACACACACACACACACACACACACACACACTAACACACACTGAGGCTCCACCCCATTCTCTACACACTTGCGTACCTCACGTCATGATGAGAAATCCGGCTCTTTACCATCAAAGGATCTCCCTCCATCCCCTCTGACCAGTACTCCAGTTCTCCTGCTTCTCTTTTCCTCCCTTCTCCTCTCCTCTCATCTCTTCTCTTCTGCTCTTCTTTTCATTTTTCTGCTCCTTTCCTCTCGTCTCTTCTGCTCTTCTCCTCTTGCCCTTTTTCTTCTCTTCTCTTCTCTTCTCTTCTCTTCTCTTCTCTTCTTTCCTCTTCTCTTCTCTTCTCCTCTTGTCTTCTCTCTTCTGCTCTTATTTCTCCTCTTCTGCTCTTATTTCTTCTCATCTCATATTATCTCTTCTCTGCTATTCTCCTCTCCTTGTTCCCTCATCTTTTTTCTTGTGCTCTTATTTCCTCTCTTCTTTTCTCTTCTCCTCTCTTCTTTTCCCATCTCCTCCTGTCTCTTTTCTTCTGTTCTTTTCTCTCCTCCTCTCCTCTTGTCTCTTCTTCACTCCTTTTTCTCTCCTCTTCTGCTCTTATTTCTTCTCTCCTCTTTAGCTCTTTTCTATTGTCTTACCAGTTTCCAAAATGCTTCTAATTATTAAGTTTAGCTGAATTGGTAGAGAGAGTGTTTATTGAGAGTATTTATTCTCTTTTCTTATGTTCTAAATGTAAACTCGACATGTTTTTATGTTTACTGATCATTTTCTCGTTCTTCGCCCACTCTTACACCACATAGTCCAGCTCAGACTCATCAATTCAGACATATTTAACTGAATAAACCTTTTTTCTGAGGAAAACTATGGAAGGCCTCTCCCCGGATTTGCAGCTGTAAGGAATTTTATGACGCCATTTGGTTAAAAAACTTCAAACCTTTACTGTTTTCTCTACTATGGTGGAAGAAGAAGAAGGTTTCTACCGTAAATACCAGCGCGTGTTATCTGTGTGTGTTACAGAAGAATGCTGTAATCTGCCTTTGTCTCTGTGCCTGCAACATCAGGTCAATTGGAGGAGGGGGGGGTGAAGAGAGGAGCCTTATCAAACTTAACAAACACTGTTACACAGAGAGAGAGAGAGAGAGAGAGAGAGAGAGAGAGTTGCACAAAGTCAAATGTCTCTTTATCATTCAATTCATCTCACAGCTTTATTGGCTTATCATCCTGTAGGTCACAGAGATGCAAGATTTCCCGAAGCTTCGATTGGTTCATGGGAATAAGTGAACTCATACACAAGTTTAGAGAACAACCCAGTTTTTGGTTACTGTTTTTTGGTCATATGTATCTGACTTTGCAATTAAAAAATCCTCCAAAAGGGGGAGCGGGGGGAGGTGTATGAGTAAATATAAAGAATAAAATAGTGTTACAACAGTGATACAGTAACAGTGCACAGTGAATTTATCCTCTCTGATGCCTGATTCATGTTTTATGATGCCTGATTCATGTTTATGGAGTGTTTTATTTGACCTTCTGACCAATTTAAAAAAATGAAATTGAAACACTTTACATATATGATTTTTATTTGTTATCATATTCAATACATCCATCATTAATTGCTTACAGCAAACAAACGTAACTGAACTAACACTCCCTTTAAAATTGGACTCAGGTCATCTCAGACTTTGAAATCTGTATGTATTTTTCTAGTGCATGCAGTGCACAGATAATCCACCAGGGAGCAGAAACCATGATCTTCTGATCTTAGTTAATTCTTAACTTTATTTAATGTTTGTTTACTTTATATATATATATATATATATATATATATATATATATATATATATATATATATATATATATATATATACAATAATTGAATTGATATATCAATTAAATGATGATTTAATAATCATTGGATTATTATTTCATATAAATATTAAATAATAATAATAATAATAATAATAATAATAATAATAATAATAATAATAATATGTTGCAGAGGTCTTAAAACTTATATATGATACACTTGGCTTTAAAGGGTTAACAACATTATTTTTCTTTTAAATATCCTAGCTGTTAGTAAAAAACTATAATAATAATTTTGGAGCATTTCTGGTGCATTCAACATGTAATGTTCGTATAATGGAAAGGGCAATTCCTCTGTCATTCATCATTTTGTTACAACAGTGACAATATAATATAAACACAGGTTGTGTTACTATAAGGAAGAGAGAGGATGAGAATTTAGCAACAACTTTATTAAATCAAGCTCTAAATGGTTAAAACCAGTTGTTAGTGAGCAGTCAGTGAGCATTAAGACAGAAATGAAAAAGTACTAAACAACCCCAAAATAGCATAGACAGGAATGTGGTTCACACAGGAAATCATTAAAAAAAACACCACAACTGTAAAACTCTGCAAAGTGGATACAATTCTTATACGTCTTCTCCGGGTTTGAGAGCACTGAAAACCCAAAATCAAAATTCTGTGAAAGAGAGAGAAAGAGAGAGATGCACTTCCTCAAACAAATGGAATGAAGTCAAACTTCTCTCCATCATTCATGCCATCCCTCTGTTTCACATGCTTCCAAACGATAGTAAAGAATTAGAGAGCTCGGCTGTCTCCATCCTTCATTCTGGTTCTGTTCCTTCAAGCAGGTCTTTATAAACTCTGGACGCTGGTGAAGTATGAGCGTGGTTAATACCAGGGGGTTTCGTGAACTCATACGTGTTTGAAGAAGAGGCATATTTAAGGATAAAAAGGCATATAACATAACATAGAGAGAGCAAGCAAGAGAGAGAGAGAGAGAGAGAGAGAGAGAGAGAGAGAGAGAGAGAGGCACAAATGTGGTATTAAAGTACTTCCAGCTCTCTTTCTACTCCCCCACATAATCAAACAAATCACAGTTAAAAATCGCGGCACTGGATTTCTGGGTCTGCAGTCACCTCTATAAATCTGAGGCTTTCTTACACACACACACACACAGTTGGACATAACCCACCAGAATTCTTTTTTTTCTTTCTGTTTCTCTGCAGTGTCTCCTGTGTTCTTACAGTAAAATAAATAGGGTGCATCTATCTACAGAGAGCAGTGAGGGGTCAGTGAACAGGGTTATCCAGAGTGCATGTTCAGAAGCACAGAGAGAGAGCGAGACAGAGAGAGAGAGAGAGAGAGAGAGAGAGAGAGAGAAGAGATGAGAGAGGAGAGATAGAAATAAACAGACATAGAAAGAGAGAGAAAGAGGAATACAAGGAGATGAGTCAATAGTGCGGGTGAAACAGAGAGAGAGGGAGGGGCATAGAAAGACAGAGAGAGAGTCATAGAGAGAGACAGAAATAATGAGAGACAGAGACAGGGTGAGAGACAGCAATGGGTAGACAGAGAAAGTGGAGAGAACTAAAGAGACGAGAAAGCGAGAGATAGAGAGATATATAGAAAAAGAGAGAGACAAAAACACAGAACTCTTTCTAAGGGGGAGAAAATAGGGGAGAAGAGAGAGAAACAGAAGAACAAACAGCAACACTGAGAAAAAGAGAGGGAGAGACAGAAAGAGAGAGAGAGACAGGGGAGATGAGAGAGGAGATGGGAGAGGAGAGAGAGGGGCGACAGAGAGAGGGAGGAATTCCACATGTGAAGCAGGCCCTTGTCTTTACGACGGCCATGATTATAATTTAGTGCTGCTGTTTCGGGGGTGACATCATCAACTGAGCACCAATCAGGTGGCATGCAGTCTATAAATTAATGAGCAGGCTAAAGTTCAGATGGCCGGGACAGGGTCAAAGCTCAACCTACTCACAAAACAGTGCTAATGGAATGTGATTACACACAAAAAGGGCTTACACTGCACTCATTACTGTACTGCAGTAACCCTGTGGAACATGCTTCTAGTGCTTCTAACCACTTAAAGGGCCCATATCATTGCCCCCCCTCTAAAAAAAGTAAGCCAATAGAATAGGACTCTCAGGAGCAGATAAACATGAACCTATTGGCACCACACTGCCTAATGCCAATGTGGAGAAGTGGACTTGTGTTCTCTGCAGTGATGGCTGGTGCTCCACCCAGTACTTTTGGGATGAATTAGGGATAATGTGTGGTGGTAAGCTCATTATTGCTTTTGTCACTGAATGCAATCAAATCCTTACAGCAATGCTCCAAACTTTAGTAGAAAACCTTCTCTGGACAGTAGAGACAGTAACTTCAACAAAAGCAGGATAAACCCTTTTCAATATCCTTGATTTTGAAAGAAACACTGAATGTGCACGTGTCCCAAACTTTTGTCCATGTAGTTTATCTGTAATCATTCCAGGGGGTATTATAAAGCAAATGGACAAGAAAATTATCAAAAGGTTTTGTAAAATTTAATTATGCCTAATTTTGTGTCACATAAATCCACAAAATTGGCCCATGTAAGAATACAGGGTGCCTAGCTTAGATGTCTATTGTGTTTTGTCCATGAGGTCCACTTGAACATCTGTGTGGGTTTATGTGTCAAAAACAATTCATTTTTACGTGACCATTTTAACCTCTCTCACTTAAACAGGCATTTTTATAACTGGGCCTTTAAGACTGATACAAATGAGCTCTTGTGTCACTGGCTATTCTGCGTTGTTCCTCATTCTAAATGCAGCCTGGGCTGAAACATCACCATAAGTGGGCGGGACTAAACTGCTTTAAGCCAACCAGGCATTTATATGTAAATGTGTTTTTTTTGTGACATCACAAAAGCAGTTTTCAAAATAGGAGATGCTTGTGCCTCAGTTTCCATATATGGAAGAGACTTTAACTGTGATTGGGGAGTTACAACATTTTTTTTTTACATTTGAGGAACATGTACATCACGTTCTTTTAATTTAGAAAATATATGTAGAAAATAGTTTTTTAGCCTAGCGTTCAATGGGTTGAGGATATTTCAGTAGGTATTAGAGTTGCTCTGAAGCACTGCTTGTACCAGCTGGAGACGAAGAGGTGAATCATAGCTTGCTTTAGACTAATGTGCAGTATGTATTTACTGTGTGTGTGGTGTGGTGCGGTGCTGTGTGTTTGTCTTTTGGTAGCCCTGGTTTAGCTGTTCCTTAGGGACGATTGTGAAAGGCTGGTGCTGAGTCACTCCTGAAAGTACATTTGCTCTTATAAATAAAGGTGCTGCAAATAGTTTTTAAGTGATCGCAATGAAGAACCACTTTTGGATCATTTTTTGTTACAGAGATGTTTTTTATGGAACCGAAGATGGTTCTTCTGTGGCACCGCTCAGAGAACCCTTTGTAGCACCTTTATTTCTAAGAGCAAATGTACTTTCAGGAGTGACTCAGGAGTGTGAGGGCCTTCGCTCTGGAGGTGCTGTCTCTGAGATGCACTGTGAGAGTAAATATGTGTCAGTATGAACATGTGTGTGTGAATGAGGGCGAATGATGTAAATGCTGATGGACGGCTTGACAAAGCTCTGTGTGTGTGTGTGTGTGTGTGTGTATGTGAGAGACAGGTCGAGCTGTCTCCTGCTCCCTATAGGGGGGTGACAGTAGAATAACACCTTGTGGAGTCAGCCCCCCAGCCCAGTGCTGTAACGAGAGCTTAGAGCTCAGCCCTGCTCCCTATCACTCCACACCCCAGCCTGAGAGACGGGCGGTCAGAGAGAGGCACTCCTGCTGACCAACACCACCCTGACCTCTCCACCCACTCAATTAGAGCAGGCGTCAATCAGGGTTCTAGGGAGCCGGCTGAGGGCCTGAATCTTAATTGATGTTTTCACCTTAAAATTGCACTTTACTACCCGGTAAAGTGTGACTAAGGTTAGAAATGAAATGATCTTAACCTGCAAGGGACCTTCTGGAAGGGTCCCTTTAATGAAAGTGGCACTGAAGAACCTGTCACATAATCTAAAATTAAGCTTTAGCGTATTGTCTTTATACTTGTATAGATCAACAAAATATTCTCCTTGCATATCCCAGCTTGGAAAGTCAGAGTTATTGCACACCCAGCAGGCCCCTGACGTCAGAAAGACACTGTGGATGATGAATTCACGGTCACATATCCATCACATGTTAATTAAAAAAAAACATTGGGTTGACATCAAGTTACAAGGTTTTACAGATGTTGAATTTTTGTTGCAAATCAAAGTCACAAACCTATTAAAAACAAACACTGGGTTGACCTCAAGCTACAACATTGTACAGACATTGAATTTTGGTTGGAAATCAAAGTCACTTGTCTATTCAAAAAAAAATTGTATAGATGCTAAATTTTGGTCTCCTGACATCAAAACACAATGTTGTACAGACGTTAAATTCACAGTCACATGTCTGCCACATATATGTCAAAACCAACATTGGGATGACATCAAGCTCCAATGTTGCAGAAACGTTGATGTTTGGTTGACCAACATTGACACTGACCAACATAACATCTCCAGCATTAGAGAGACGTAGAATTTTCAGTACGCCATGACTTGCATGACTTGGCCATGGCATCAGCATATCAACATCTAACAATGTTAGAATTGTCATGCTGTGTGGACATTATAAAGTTTAGCAGATGTTGAGTTTTGGTTACCATACTTCACCTCATCTAAATATTGGGTCTTTTTACAGCAATAACATGTTAGCAAGTGATGTTTGGAAGATGTTGGAATTTGGTTACTCAACATCACATCTTGCAACCGACAAAAAATCTACATCAGCTGTCATCGGTATTCAACGTCAAATTGACGTTGCCATTAGACATTCTTCTGACATTGAATTTCAGTCATTTGACTTCAAGACCTATTCACCCTGACCCATTCACCCAGATACTGACCCAGCTGGGCAGGTCAGACATACTACAACTCTGGAACAGAGAGAGTTAAGGACCTTGCTCAAAGGCCCAAAACAGTGGCAGCTCAGAAGTTGTGGGTATTGAACCCACAACCCTTTGATCAATAACCCGGAGCACTAAGCACTGAGAAAAATCATTGAGAAAACACTTTTGAACTTTTCTGAGGTTTACTGGGGGCTATGAACTTTTTTCATTGTTTCTCTGAGGAGGCCTAATTGTAACACTGCAGTACACACAGCTTTGGGGCAGTGGTGGCTCAGCGGTTAGAGCACTGGGATATTGATAACAGGGTTGTGGGTTCAATTCCTGGGCTCGGCAAGCTGCCACTGCCCTTGAGCAAAGCCCTTTACTCTCTCTGCTCCCCGGGCGCTGGAGTTGGCTGCCCACCGCTGTGTGTGTGTGTGTGTGTACTCACTGCCCCTAACATGTGTGTGAGTGTGTGTTCACTACCAGATGGGTTAAATGCGGAGGACACATTACACTGTACAGTGCCAAATATGTGCACCTTTACCTTTACACCCATTCCCACTATTAGGAGGGCATACTTTAGCCTCCTCTCACTAGCCACTCTCACTGTGAGCTGTTTACATGCTTCAAATTGGTGAAATCGTACAGACAACAAGAAGGTGAATAAAAATACTGGTGACATAAACATAACTCAGTATTCAAAAACAATTAACTACATAAAAGTTACCTCAGAATGAATCAGTAGAAATATCCAGGGCAATACAGTGCTACAATTACCACTCTCTTGTTCCTCCCTCTTGCTCATTCTGTTTTCACATACTTCTCACATCCCTCTCCTGCTCTCAGTCCTTTTCTCCAGAGAGGAGGAGAGAGCAGGGATGGACGTTAGTGGGGGAAGAGAAGTTGAGAAAGCCTGGACTTGACCCCTGAGTTGTGGGCTCCACCAAGTCTCCTCAGCGAGCCTCCCTGATGACAGATGGATACACACACACACACACACATTGGAAAGCACACACACACACACAAACTCATGTATACAGAAAGTAGCAACCTTCGATTTCTGCAGTAATACGCAAGATCTTGATGAATTTCATTGAAGGCGCCTGCAAGAAAATTTATTTTTTTTGGTGCCTTTCCTCTGAGATCCAGACAATAATTTCCCCTGAAGTTTAAAGGGGTGCTAAGGCCCCTCTTCAAAGCAGCTCTGCACTGGGCAAAGCACTGCCAACTGCCATCTACCATTGAATTTAATCCTGCTACAGATCTATCCTGAAACAGCACAGTAATACGGTGTGATGTGATGCTGTTATCTGTGTGTTTCTTCCTGTGGGTAGTAGAGTGTTGGATAGTTGCACTTTAGATGTTCTTAAGAGAAGTGCTTCAATTAAAACCAGCTCATATTAAACACGTCTGTATTTCAGAACAAGTAAATAGACTGTTTGTTAAACACAACTTGAATAAACAAGTACACGGTATATTTTATATTTCTGTTTGAGTAAAGGTACAAAAGTATTTGTTTGGCAATGTACTTGAGTATCAAACGTAAAAGTTTTTAGGTTATTATAGACCCAACTTGTTCACTGTATGTCTGTAGCCATACAGGTCCCTTTAATGGAACTAAATTATATATATATAACAAATATAAGTAAGGAAGTATTGTACTTCATTCACTTTTGATTGTAAGTAATAAAAATAATAATATTGAATAGAGAACATGCTGTATTTTTTTAATAAATAAAAAAGTTTGTTTTCATCATCTATATTAAATTACAGTTAAAATGTTATTTTCCAGCTAGCAGAAAATGTTGTAGGAATGTTCAGCAATGTTCCAGGAAGGTTAGCCTGAAGTAATGTTCTGGGAACATTCTAAAATGTGTGATGTATTATGGAATACATTATGGAAGTTTAAGTAACTGTCCCAATACTAGAAATTCAATAAATAAAATGTGGTACAATAAAAACACTAATAAAACTGATACACAATCTCACTGATACATATTTAAAAAAATTGTCATTGCATTAATTTTATGAAATATACTAAATGTGAAAATGTGAATATTCAATTGCATAAATAAATAAATAAATAAATAAATTACATTCTATGAACGTCCAGAAGACCTTGAAATTTGAATTGAAAGCAATTCTAAATTGTTGAATTCAGTGTGGCAGAATTTAAGGATGCACTGAATTATTCCCCAAGGATTTGTAAAAAAATGTCTCTTTAAGGGTTCTTTAGTAAATAGAACCATGCATAAATGCTTAAATGGTTCTTCGGCTGGTTAAAGCATTCTTCAGACTATAGGTGGAAAATATTTTGTAGATGGCTCCATAATAAAAACGTTTTGCAAGATGTTTCTACATCTGCACAAAAAAGGGTTTCACTATCATTACAAATCAGAGAACCATTTTTAGTGTTATATAAACCCCTGGAAATCAAAACATTGTGAGGTTACAATCCTAATTGAACTCTATCAGCTAGCATGCAGAGAGTACTTGAATCAGCTAGCAAGATGCTAATGTTTCAAACAGTTTGTTTTTTCAGTTAGCGGTTATTAGGTGAACAGAACCTCAGCTGTTTCTGATACTATTAGCTTAGCTAGCAAACAGTTCAAAAAAGCACTGGCTCTTACTTCTTTCCCTCACTACATATAGTATTAGCAGGGAATCATGAATCTCTCGCAGGCTTTCAGCAGCCCCTTGTTCCCACGGCAGCTTTCCGTGCCAGCACACAATAAATACCCGGACTGTGTATAATATAGCTGCTGTATGGGCAGCCACTGTGCTGGAGTTGCGAGCGCTAGCGCGAACTTGTTTAACAGCGCTTTACAACAAGGTGCTAGCCAAATGAACTGGAAGGCTCGTAAATTAAGGCCAGAGAAAAAAGTGGAGACAGAAGAAGGGGGCTGTGAGGGAAGCCGAGGGGAGGCAGTTGGAGTAGAGGGGCCTATTGATTGTAATTTTTGTTCTAGAGTGGTGTATTTTTTATTTTTTTTATCTGAATGCCCCTCCATCTTTCTGTTTTTCTTTCCTGTTCCTTTTCCTTGGTAAGGAAACAATCCAGCTCCCACCTGCGGAAGTCATCGTTCTCCTACGTCTCTTGTTCTGTCGTTCACAATGCTGTTTTTCCCTTCTTATTTTGGGCATTTTCCTCCACTTGCTCTGTGTTTGTTGTTCTTTTTCACACTGGGGTTAAAAAAGAACCCAAAGAATGAAACTAAGTTTGCTAGACTGAGAGCTAATTATAGCCATGTGATGCATCATGAATTGCCTCTACAGGAAAGTTACATGACAGCAGCATTCACATACATCACTACACACACACACACACTGGACAAGGACACTGAAGGGAGTAAAACATTTACCCATGACTGTGGACACAGGGTTTGGATCGATGCAGAATCGCAGAACAAGGTGATCTGGGTAGCAGGAACATGTTTGGAAAACACTTGTTGGTGTGTGTGTGTGTGTGTGTGTGTGTGTGTTTGAGGGTTGAATAGAAAGGCTTATACAGTACAATACAGCTACATATTCTTGCTCTCCCTTGCTCTTCTTTACCTTGATTCAGTAATTTAGGCCAGCCTGTCTGCTGGCCTATTCATCACGCAACGTAACGAGCAGCTGCTGTATTCCAGAGACGTTCTTATGAAGGCAACAGTTTATAATAGGTGTATAATAGTTTATAATAAGTGTAACTTATTTGATATGAAATGTCTATCAGCGACCTAACATTCCAAAATACACGTTTAGGGTGTGTGTGTGTGTGTGTGTGTGTGTGTGTGTGTGTGTGTGTGTGTGTGTGTGTGTGCACGTGTGTGCGTGTGTGTGCTTACAATCTCATTTAGTGCAGATTCTTCATGTGGCTGCACTTTGGTTTATGGTGCTTTGGTTGCACTGCGGCCTTTGCCCTGGACACACCTTGACCTTTGGATAGGCGAGGTTGCTCTCACACTTGTTGTTGCATCTGCAGTGAGACACACACACACACACCCACTTACAAAGACACACACACACACACACCTTTACAGACCTAGTCATCATTAAGAGCTCTCTGGAGGGAAAAACTACAAACATGCAGACATGCACCTACCTATTCACTCATTTACAGCATGTATATATATACATACATACATAGGTGTGTGAGTGTGTGTGTGTGTGTGTGTGTGTGTGTGTGCTACAGAGCTATGTCTACATAACTCTTTTAATGTCCTAATTAAATGACACAGTGGTTCGTTACGGTCTTCTGGAGTCGTGGGACTTCACCATTTGTCCTGGTTTGTGCCTGGCCCTCACCTCCAGCCTGTAATGTAGAGTATGCACAGAAGTCTCTGTCCATATCCTTATTCGTATTTGACATTGAGCATAAATGAGCCTTAAGAGTTACAATATCTACAACTTTACTTTCCAAAATGATGTGATCCTGCATGTGTCTTCTGAGATTTTAGATGCTGAGAATGTGAATTTGTGGTTATAAAGCATGGTAATTCCAAAAATAAAAAAATAAATAACATATGTGGGCAGTGTCTACCTAAATGACTTGTGGGCCTACCAATAAGCCTTTTGTTTATTGACCATTAGCCATTTTGAATGTTCTACAAAGAACATTCCACAAAGGTCTGGAGGACTGCACAAAGTCATTTTGACAGATGACAGGTAATATTCTCTGAAAGGTAGATTTTGGTATTAATTTTCTTATTTTTCTGTTTTGGTTGAATCAGGTTGGGTGATCAAAATGTGCTACAGAGCTATGTCTACATAACTCTTTTAATGTCCTAATTAAATGAAGTTGCACACAGTGGTTCGTTACGGTCTTCTGGAGTCGTGGGACTTCACCATTTGTCCTGGTTTGTGCCTGGCCCTCACCTCCAGCCTCCAGTGTGTGTGTGTGTGTGTGTGTGTGTGGGGGGGTGCATTTAGGAATAGAATAGCAAATCAAAATATAATGGGGGTCCTAGGGAGAGCCCCCTGGGGTTACTAAAACAACATGCAAGTGTGAGAGAGTGAGAGTGTGTGTATGTATGAGGGACTGTGTGTGTGTTGTTTTAAGCAGCGGGGGGCCAATAAGCCAGTCACCCGATGTGACACTGTGGTCAAATGAAATGTCTGACAGAGCAAAGCACAGTGTGTGTGTATATGTTTGTGTGTGTGTGTGTGTTTGTTTCAATTTCAAATATATTGAAAGACATTTAATATTTATTTTTGAAATCATGATCTCACACAACAATACATGAATATACAGTACTGTTACTGAATATGACTATAACAGCATTTTAGGAGCATTTTTAAGGAGCATGATCAATGCTGGTAGATGTTCTAAAGCTTGAAAAGCTGATTTAATGGCATGATTATATTTTACTTGAAATGTACATTAACTATCATATACTACTTCAGTATACTGTGCTAAAACTTTACTGTACAACCAAGTCTTTAGGTTTGTCTCAGCCCAGACACAATTCTTGAAACATCTAGAATTCACACCAAGGTTATTAAGATTGAAACCTGAAATATTAGGAGGTTAGATCATAGGCCATAAGAGTACATGCCAATTTCTGTATCACTTTCCAACAAACCTAAGGCCTCTAAGACCAGTTTAGGACAATTAAAGAGGAATTCCACTACTTTGTTTTTTTTTTATTTCTGCGTAATTCAATTGTTGAGATGTTACCAGTTACATGTAATGTAAAATAATGTATTGTAGAAAAGGTTTACAACTTGGATTTCTTTACTCTGGTGGTGATGGAAACTAAAGGTTCATTTAACCCTCTTTATGTACAAAAATTAAGATGCTGTAACAATGTAATCGTCACTGCCCACATACGTCTACGCATTCTTTCTGTCAGCATGGATGTTAAGCAATATATTCACTAGAGAGCAGTTCAAAGTCAAAACTTTCTGACATCAATAGACATGGTAATGATGGAGGAGGTCATTTTTTCTGTCAGTGATTGTGTTTCACTTGAACTACTGGCTACACTGCCCCTAAGTTTCCAGTTTTACTGCTCTGTGCCATCTATATCCATAAGCTTTCAGATAACAAGCACAAATACAGATGAAATGAATGTAGAGTATGCACAGAAGTCTCTGTCCATATCCTTATTCGTATTTGACATTGAGCATAAATGAGCCTTAAGAGTTACAATATCTACAACTTTACTTTCCAAAATGATGTGATCCTGCATGTGTCTTCTGAGATTTTAGATGCTGAGAATGTGAATTTGTGGTTATAAAGCATGGTAATTCCAAAAATAAAAAAATAAATAACATATGTGGGCAGTGTCTACCTAAATGACTTGTGGGCCTACCAATAAGCCTTTTGTTTATTGACCATTAGCCATTTTGAATGTTCTACAAAGAACATTCCACAAAGGTCTGGAGGACTGCACAAAGTCATTTTGACAGATGACAGGTAATATTTCTGAAAGGTAGATTTTGGTATTAATTTTCTTATTTTTCTGTTTTGGTTGAATCAGGTTGGGTGATCAAAATCTAGCATGTTTGCTGGTTTGCAAAAAGCTAGTTGCAGTACCCTTTTCAAGTGGAAAAAAAGTCCTAAAACTGCCATGAACAGAGTAATATTACAGGTTCTTATACAAATATGAAGGTTATGAAGTATTACACAGTTCTCCTTCAACAGAGTTACATACAGCAGCTAGCTAGCTAGAGACACTATTCTCCCTATTACAGGTCAGTGACAATACTACATAATGAGGGAAATTACTACATAAATTTGGCAGATGTCTTTACTAGATGTTTGAAAAAAGTTTAACTTCTGTGCCCTCTGTCCATTTTGGTCTCTCTCTTCAGATATCTAATACCTATCGTCACACCTGTGAACAATTCTAATGTTCAAGTGTCTCAGGAATGACAAAGTTCAAACCAAGCCACTCTGAATAATTTAATTTACATACTAGCTATTTAATTATTCTGAGAATAAACTTTATTTTGTTTTACTAAATTAACAGTATAATTCTAAAATATCCACTAATGAGTTTGCATCAAACAAAATGTCTCCAAATATTAACTGAAACATACAGTTTCAGTATTTAAACGAAAGAGACAATGCCGATAAAACAACACTAAATCTTTTCCACTGAACTCAAACAACAGCTGGTGCCAGCTGACTCACTTTTAAGCAAGTCTTTAAAAGCTGACATGATATCTTGAGCAAAGATATATTGTGCACTATTATGCTAATTCTTGAACAAGCGCTGGTGTGTGAAGTGTGTGTGAGTGTTGTGGAAGTCATTTGGCTGACTGTGTGCTGTAGAAACCAATGGCCTTGGTGTGCTTTTGACTCCTTCATGGGACTGAGAGATATGCAGACACAGCAAAAAGGTGAAGAGAGTACACGTTTCCACTAGCTTTAATTTAAGCTGTTCAGCTTTATGCAGCTGACTGAGGACATTTTAGCAAGCTGCTACTTAAAATGTGTGTCCTGCTCCTGTCTTTGGGACTTCTGGAAAGTGACTTTGGAAGTAATTGACAGTCTCTTCATAGCATTCTGTCTCTTTCACGCCCTCACTCATACCTCATACAGCAGTTGTGCAAGTTCACGTTTGTTAAATGTCCTGCCATGCAGCTCCAGGTGCCTGACATCAGTTGCTCTTCAGCCTTCCTAATACTTTTCTAAAATTCTCATATTTCAATGATACAAGTTAACTTGTCATTTAACAGGACATAACATAATCCCCCAGCATGCTTTGCTGAAGTACAATGTGTAAGTAACTTCCTACTAACAAATAAACACAGCATAGACCTGTATAGCCGGTCACCAGCAAGACCTGCATGCATTTTGGCATGCTAGTCACCAGCCATTTGAGGTTAATATGCTGATCACCAACAAGAACATATATCATACGACCAGCTGAACCAACAAAGGACGGGCATAAACCAGCCTAAACTAGAATTGATTTCATACTAAATATGAAATGACAGAATGACTGTAAGGATAAGGATTGGCTTAAATTTGCTGTGTTTTGTCACATGCAATATATGTTGTGTATTACTCTTTTATGCAATTATTTAAAATCTAAAACATTTAGTGCAATACATAAAACCATGCAGATACAGGCCAGCAGCTTCAGGTAATGTTCACATCAACCATCAGAAAATAAAGAAATGCGATCTCTGTTATTTAGGGCTGGTTTGAATATTTCCAGAACTGCTGATCACCTGGGATTTTCAGCACAACTGTCTCTCAAGTTTACTCAGAATGGTGCAATAAGGAAAAGACATCCAGTCAGTGCCAGTTCTGCAGGCGGAAATGCCTTGTTGAGAAGAGGTGTCAATAGAGAATGGCCATTCTGGTTCGAGCTGACAGTAAGGCTACACTAACCCCAAAAACCAGTCCAATAACCACAGGCGGCTAAGCAAAACAGCAGAAAATCTGTTGCTGTTGGCTTCCACAGCCAAGAACACAAAGCTGAGGCTGCAATGAGCACAGGCTCACCAAAACTGGAAAGTCTGGAGAAACATGGCCTGGTCTGATAAATCTTGATTTCTGCTGAGACACACAGAGAGTAGGGTCAGAATTTGGCACCATCATCATGAATCAATGTATGGATTCATGATGCCTTGTGTCAACCTACCTTGTGTCAATAACCAAGACTGATGGAGGTGGAGTAATGGTGTGGGGAATGTTTTTGCGGCACACTTTGGGACCATTAATATCAACCAATCATTGATTGAATGCCACAGCCTATTGCTGCTGACTATGTTAATCCCAACATAACTACAGTTTTCCTGTCTTCTAATGGCTACTTCAGCATAATAATATCACAAAGTAAAAGTCATTAGATTTCAAGATTTCAAAGATTTCATGAACGCTGTGTGCAACAGATCTAAATCCAACAGAATATTTTTGGGATGTGGCAGAATAAGATATAATAGTGCTCCTGACAAACCTACAGGAATTGCATGATGCAATTAGATGGACCATGGACCAGAATCTCAAAGGAATGTTTCCAATATATTGTGGAATTGATGTCACAAAGAATTGAGGCAGTGTAAGAGCAAAAGGAGGAACTACCCAGTGTTCAGGGAGCGTAATTCCTGCATTTCAGGGGATCATAAGTAATTGAACAGTTGGGTTCTCTGATGTTCCTTTTTACCTAGTAATGCGTCTTAGCCATCAAGATTAAAAAAGACCTATAGATGTGATTTTATTTAAATTCACATTCTAGAGTAGATATCAAATATCAGGAAATACTTAAATGACAAAGGTTTAGCTTAATAAATATCAGTGCATTTAAGATTAACTTAATTTGTTCAGGTAAACAAATTAAGCCCCCTAAAATAATGGATATTATGTATACAGGGATGCATAGTGCATATCCTTTCCCCCCAAATAAATGCAAATACCTTTGGAATTTAAGCTTACTTCAACTCTTACCTTTGGAGGCACTGTAATTGAATGATTACAGACAAGATCTGTGATTGTAATCTGGTGGGAATTGGCAATGTCCATAGCTCTGACAGTCTGGCAATCCTAATTCCTAAATGTGCATCCGGTTATAGTCATTGTTTATAGTCTGTAGTCATTGTTTTGTTCAGATCCTGTGTGCTGGCAAACAAACCAAAGAACACCACAATCTTAATCTGTGCTTTATTATTATAAATATTATCCTTGGAATGTACAGTATGTGTTTGTACTTTCTCTGCTGATGGCTTCCAGTAAGCATAGCTCCAAGTGTCATGGTGCCTAAAGGTATGAAATGAATGTAATGGACATGAGCTCACCAGTGACCTCATGACCTGTTGAGAACCACTGTGGATATGATGGTAGCCGACGTGTGTTTGTGTGTGTGTAGTGCCTCAGGTTGAAAGACAGGGCTGAGGAGGGCAGTGATAAGGGCTGGGTTTATCTCTGCTGTCTGTGGTCTGGACCACTCTACCTCACCCCAGCCCTCTCAGCCTGCCCAGAATACCAGCAACAAAGACCATTCAGCCCAGTTACTCCTACTTTCCATGGTCTGTAGATAAAAACACACAGTCATGAAAGACACTAGCTCACATACATGCACATGCTATGTTCTAAAGTGTGAAAACAGTTTTTTTTATGATATGGAGTTAATTGTATTGCAGAAAAACTGATTTTAAGATTATGCTCATCAATGAAGCCATTGCCAGTAAAGAAACCATGTAAGAAATAAGACTTTGATGTTGATATTGAGATATTGACAGTGTTGTATTTTCCCAGATCAAATGATAAAACCTGATAAAAAAATAAAAAATGCTGACAACTGATGACAATTTCAAAATGTTGCTTTTATTGAAGAAATATGTGCTAATATAACCTCAAATAGCACCCCTCCTCAAACACACATTCCCTTGCTATTTTGTTCTTTTACTTACCCACACACACACCAACATACACCCACACATACTTACATACCCCTATACCCTCCAACCCCCAACCCCCCCACGCACGCACACACAGCCACGTTCCTCCTAGTCTGCTGTCACCAGAAGGATGGATTGGGCCCTGGGGGAATAGCTGCAGAGACAACACACGGAAGTTTTGATTTAGGGGCTGAATATTAGCTAAATAAATGCCCCCTGTTACCCCCTATTCCCACCCACCTCCCACCTCAGCACCACGCAACATGCCACTCAGGTCAAGAATGGAAACATCGACATTTCAAACACAATATCCTGTTTTCTGTAGCTGAGAGAGAGAGAGAGAAAGAGAGAGAGAGAGAGAGAGAGAACAAATGAGAGAAGAAGGTTGCATGGGTAAGACCCTGGGAAAAATCTTTTAGAGAAAGAGAGAGAGAGAGAGAGAGAGAGAGAGAGAGGGAGAGAGAGAGAGAGAGAGCGAGAGAGAGAGAGAGAGAGAGAGAGAGAGAGAGAGAGGGTTAAAGGAGAAGAGGGAACAAAAAATTACTGAAGGACAAGAAAGACAAAAGGAACAAAATTGTTATAACCTTCACAAAGCACTAACCCCTGTCTTGTTTTAAAACAGCCACCAGAACAGGGTGACCCTAAGAATAAAGTTTTTTTTTACTTATTCTTATTATACCTATTTTTTTTTCACCACACTATAAAAAAGGCAAGCCAACATAAAATGATAAGCCAACTTATTACAGTACATGTTTAAGGTCAACACAAAATGTTTAAGTAAGTCAAAGTGTCTCCTATCTCCTATTTTAGGATGGTTGCCCTGCTGTATGGCTGCAAAATTACACAAATTAAAAAACACACTGTTCTGAGTTTCTCATTTTTACTTGGACACAAACATGCTCATGGCTCCATAGCTCTAGAGCGGCGCAACTTTCTAGCTGCCTCATTACCAGGATATTGTAGGATTGAATCCTGTGAGCGAGGTTAGGTTGAGGCGTAGGTTAGATTAGGTTAAGGTATAGTTGAATAAGGTTAGACCTAGGTTAAGGTGTAGTAAGCAGTAAGTTTTAGTTAAGGTTGAGGTTTAGGTATATGTTGAATTAGGTTACGGTAAGACTTTAGGTTAAGTTTTAGTTTAGGATGAAGTGTAGGTTATGTTAGGTTAAATTAGAATTAGGTTTATGTGTAGTAAGTTAAGTTTAGGTTTAGATTGAGGTGTAGGTTGCATGAGGTTGTGGTTAGAATTAGGTTTAGGTGTAGTAGGTTAAGTTTAGGTTTAGATTGAGGTGCAGGTTGCATGAGGTTGTGGTTAGAATTAGGTTAAGGTGTAGTAGGTTAAGTTTAGGTTTAGATTGAGGTGCAGGTTGCATGAGGTTGTGGTTAGAATTAGGTTTAGGTGTAGTAGGTTAGGTTTAGGGTCAGGTTAAGGTGTAGTAGGTTAAGTAATATATTTCCACTGGTAACATTCTCTGTCTGCATGTAATTTGTGCATGTATACGAAGGTCAGACTATACATTTCAGGTCTTGAAATTGTCTATCGAGACTAGTCTGGCTCTTCTTTTTGATATTATTGTCTTCAGTTAAGTGCAGTTACATCTTGTACCTGTCCTGAGGAAGTGTAAAATGCTTAATGATATGTTTTTTTTTTTATGATGTGTATATAATGCCTAGTGTTTTTGTTCACCTTCTTACAATCACACCTGGGCCCAAACACAAAGAGTCGTACTTCTTCTTCTTTACGGCATCAGGCCCTTAATGCGCTGCACTTAATGCAGGACAATAGAAAGTAAACATGGCCACGAGGGTCGTGCTCCCTGGAGTGACTCCTGCTGCTGACCACTAAGCACCAACTCTTTGAAGCCACGTGTACACAAGGACAATAGGACATGCTGTAAGAACACTCACCGCACCAAGGTCACGGGGGCGGCATTAGAATGAGCAGAACTGCTGCTGGATGAGTTATGGGGGTTTTGTGGGGTGCCACAATGCATCTCTACCTTTTGTATGCAGGTAGTCTTTCAGGAGAAGTAGAGTGTTGGTCCGACTTTTACCCAGTAATTTACTGGTAAAAAATCCCAGCAAAGTTGACATGACAATGTATCTGCATGACACCTAGTCTGTCTACAATTCTTGGGAAATTACCAGGAGGGTTTATTGTTTAAACAGAAGTCCATTCATAACTGGGAAAAGCAGTGCTGTCTAGATCATAGCCACCACAGTGAAATGCTGGAGTCTTGTTGATTGCTGAGTAAAAACAAACAAAGCAGACACAACAATTCAGTTTTAATTAAGAGAAATGTGTCATTGGGATGTATTTCTGTACACTTTTTAAAAATTTATTTTAGAATTCAGCTGTTACATGTGTATTTCTTACTAAGGAAATCACTTTCCGTTTAACGTGACTTTCAAAGCAAGTATAAACACATGCCTCCTGCTTAAATACGGGTTATGAACCCTTTGTTCATGATTCAGTGCTTAATTCCAAATTCAGAAACGATTATGAAACATTTGTTACAGTTGCAAACCCACAGTTTTTTGATTAATCATTGCTTTAACAATTGAAACCCTGTACATATGTCCACACTTTAGTTCTTCACTCTCAAAAGTTCTGTATTAATCTAAACCCTAAAATTGAATCCTGTGGGACTCCACAAAATATAATGGTTAACAAATAATTTATAATTGTTTCTGCATTTGGATTAGTAAGTGAATCATTAACAGAGGTTTAATGGTGTTTTTTGGGATTAATGGTGCCATTTGTTTCTTAATGGTGCTGTGCTCTGTGCAGCACTTGTTTGTCAGTGTTTTGGCATGTGTAATGATATGTACAATTTTTGTGGCAACCTTTTATCCAAGAAAAATGTTCCAACTTTTCCTAAAGTAGGCATATAATTACAGTCAATGGGTTGATATTTTAGTACATGTTGTAATAATTTCAGCTTTACACGTCTCAGTAAAGGAGTCAGTTATGGTTCAGTGTTGGCATTATGCACTGAACAAAACTAAGGCGCGGGTGTTACAGGGTCAATTCGTGATAACGTTGGTGTGTATGAGTTTGGCTTGTAAAGCAGAAGCTGTTCTGGTCATGAACCAGAGGCAACAGCAAGAACCTCAGCTTTACACACTTCTCCCATGCTGTCCAGGCCCATGCTTCATCGTCGTGGCAACAGGAACCATGACAGCAGCTGATAAGAGAGGCTAATTTGGCCAATAGCAATAAAGGCGGTTGTGCAGAGCCTCTCTGTCGCCATGGGGCTGTAAAGCGGGTGGGCTGCATGCTGACGTGCCCCGCCGGAGCTAACGCGTGCCAGCCAGCTCCGAGACCTCAGCACCATAAAGCCAAGCTGGAACACAACCTTTGATCGCCAACACAAGGGAGAAAGACAGACTGATCTTCAGTTGTTCATGCATATAAACTGTGGAGTTGTAGTACAAACCTTTGAGTGGACATAGAGTGACGTTGAGCAAACTGTGGTCTGAGCCACTAAACACAAATGCCCACATTTTGTAAAATGTCATGAAGATAGTTCAAAGGCTTGCATGATGGTTGCTCTCACAGCTGTGTTTGTAGTCACTGTAAATAATCTTTAGAGTATAAACAGCTATGGAAATTACCTCAGAGCCCTGTATGTTGAAAGAAAAACAAATTAATTTTATTTACTGTTTTGATTATATATTATATTATCAGTAAATTGTGGAGATATATTTATATACTTTAATATGTTATATATTTATATAATTTCAATCTGGCAGTTTTTTTACATTGTGTCTAAAATAACTGAGTGATAGAAGCGCTCCAAAATTCCCTCTCCTGTGAAGTTGCCTTTTATGGAGATTTTTTTTTGCTTTTGGGGTTTTTGGGTCACAACATTATAAACTATCAATTGTATACTGACAATATATATATATATATATATATATATATATATATATATATATATATATATATATATATATGATTTCATTCATTTAATCAGATTTGAAAGCTGCTGAAGAAGTTTACCAATTAAGTTCACATTTTCTTTGAACTTATGCACATTTAAATATGGTTTTGTATGGAGATGTGTAACTTTAGCTCAATTGTCACAAATCCAGGACAAATCAACAGGGACACATGACAGCTTTAATACAGTTTTATATTCCATAAAACAATGCTATAATTCCATTATATATCAACAAAAATACAGCAAACAAAATAAACTTAAGGTTAATATATTTGAACAAAATCATATAATAATTAAAATAGTTGTGTCCTTTTTCAAAGTATTTTTTTTTTGGAAATGTGAATCATTGCACTTCAGATTATTATTGTGGCTTTAACAGTGTTTGGAATCAGTAGAAGCAATGAGGAAACAAGTATGTGTGATCAAAAGTGTCCAAAGTCATTATGACCATAAAAAAAAAAAAACATTCTGACAAAGAAAAAAAAGAGTAGTTGGCTAACTCTTTGTGTCTGGACTGTTCTTATCTCAACATAAATAATGTATCTTAAAAGTTAATCATTTGTTAAGAAGCACATAAAGACACAGGCTCAGGGAAAAGCGCGTCCTTATGATTGTTGGTTTTAAAAAAAACCTACTTGCTGAGTCGTCACCCGTTGCTTATCTCAGCAAAGGGCCGTGATTGTGAACGGGTATGATGTCACAAACATGATATACAGTGAACAAGAACAAAACAAAGTAGCGCTGGCTATACTCTATACAAATGAGTCGTCGAGTCATACAGTCCCATCCACTGCCGTCCGTGGCAATTTGTTTTTGCTCAATATAATAGGTAGTTCTCGTCAAAAAAAGGGAAAAAAGTCTTTGTCTTAGATTGCACTGGGGTGGTTTTTCAGGACCGAGAGTGTCTCTGGTTGCATCATGCTTGCGACAGCGCACACCAGGAGTTCTGTGGGGCGATGGACGTAGGGGTGAAAGCGTAGTCCTCATACTTGATGTCCACTTGATGTGCTGAACTTGTGCTGCTTAACTGTGTTGAAGCCTTTAAGGAGGAGAGGACATATCAGAGGCATGTGTTAGTCCAACTAGGTTTGCAAAAGTCTGTATGTATAGTACTGTGAAAAAGTTTTAGGAAGCTTGTGAAAATTACAATGAAAAATCTGTGCCATAAGCTCAGTAAAACACTAACATTAGAGTGAATACAAATAGCATTCATACACACAGTACTGGCTGTACATCATGATGTCTATTTAACCATCTCAAAAGCTTTCCTCATGGGATTATTTGCAGTTATCATCCAACACCTGGTTTGGCAAGTCAACACCTATTAAATCAGGTGAGCTGTTTTTTACATTTGGATTTTGGCGTATATATATATATATATATATATATATATATATATATATATATATATATATATATATATATATAATGACCCTTTATTTGAAACACTATCAATCAGACAATAATAGTATAATGAATAATAATGAATAATCAGCAATAATAGTATCAATATTAATCAAAATGGATTGAAATGGGTACCTGTGAGACTGTAACCACAGTTTGGCCAGCATAAGGAGAGGCAGCGATATTGGGTTCACTTTTTATTGTTGAAGCGTTCTCTGAAATGGGTTGGTGGGATTGAGGAGAGGTAGTGCCTGATGCCGAAGACCCTACAATAACCAAGAAAAAGTGAAAAACAATGAGTAAAATGGCCTATCTATATCTATATAGAAACAGTTCCAGAATACATTTTAAATAGAATAATTAGTGTTATACAATTCCCTTCATCTCTCTCTCTTGTTACTCATTCTCACTCTTTCACCTCTCCATTGTTATTTCACACACCCCATATTTCTCTCCACACATTCTTGCACTCCCCCTCTCCCTCTCTTTTATCCAAATCACTCATCTTTACTTTCATCCAAAAATTAATGCTTTTATTAAAACAGTGCAAAATATTGATATTGGGATATGCTGGCAATGCCAAAATGTCTATCTTACATCCACACACCATATTCAGACATCTTGTGCCTTAATGTTATTAATTATTGTCATATAAGCATGTTGCAATGCTGCTGCCATATTCAAATGTAACATTAACAAGACCAAATGGCAACATGCATTAATCACAATGCGGCTACGTCAAGCTTAATTACATTTTAAGCCACAGATCTTAGTATATTTCCCCATTATTTCTAAAGCCTATACTTTCTCCTGTATTAAGATGTGTACTGCAGTAAATCAGCAGTAACTCTTACCTGAGGTTGGTTTTGTTTTGGGCATCTTAGGCTTGCGTTTCCTTGTCTGAATGCTTTCCTTCTTCATAGCTAATGGTCGGGGTACCTAGCGGACAACAAGAAAATGTGTAAGTCAGGACATGTTGCTTGTTGTTGCAATATATACACATTTCACATATGAACCACATTTACATGGAACAGCTCTACTGCACATTTTGAAAAGATAACTGTAGACTATCTATGCAATTCAATCCAAATTATTTCTTACATAAACTCTTCAGAAATGCTGGAAAAGAAAGCACTATTTTCAGAATCTCTTTATCTATACTAGTAATAACATACACCTATGACTTATGATGAGAATTTGTCAAGATGAAATAAAGAAGAAGTGCAGCATGGTGCATAAAATCTTATAGTACTGACCCCATGAAGCTTCATGTAGAGGCCACAGGCATTGCACACAGGTTCTCCCTCTGCGTTTCTCCTCCACAGAGTGGTAGTGCTGGTGTGACAGTTAGTACAACACAGACCGGCTCGTCGAGATGTGTTTTGCTGCAGATACAAACAAAGACAACGGTAAAGAACGTAATATAGGCTGCAAAAAACATGAATTATTATCCTTCATCTGGACAAAAGAGTAGACTTCCAGATACCAAGGTGAAATCCAACATGCTGAGAACAAAGGCACAACCTGGTTGCAGGCTATGACCTAATAGATACTTATACTTGGATAAGAGCCCAGACAGTCTAACATGCAGAAGAATTCCCTTTGCAAAAACACAAAGACTTCCTATTGCCGGCATATTAGTATGATAACAGCATACGCCTCGTCAAATAACACCTTGGAAATAATATTGATATCTTGCATGTGACTTGCTTGTTAAATACTTAAACAGTGATACTGCTTTACATAAATAAAAAAAAAAGTAGCTGCATGCCTACGCCATTAAATATAAAGGTGCTTCAAATGTGTTCTTTGTAAAAGAGAAGTGTTGGTGTGAAGAATCTTTGAAAGGTCTAAAGAGTGTACAGTGAATCTTGAGAGTGTACAGTAAATTGTGCCATATGACTTAGGTCTTCAATATACAAAACCATATGTAAGTTTTAGAAATGAGGAAAGAGAAATAGCTGAACTAAGCCTTAATTCATGGATTGCACCTAACATTTATGTTCTTTTGTTTGTTATTGTTTACTTATATATTTTTAATACATTTTATTTATTATATCAAGCTATGGTATTAGGTTCTTGTCTTTTAGACCATAAACCCTTGTTCTTTGGATACTGGTTTTTGCATAATCTGTAAGTGGCTGTGGAACAGTGTCTGATGAATGAATAAATATAAATGTCAGGCCGATATTTTAAGTCAATTATGAAACTCACAATCAGAAACCAGTAGAGTGTAATTATCGCTGTCTGTGCTTATGGGCAGTGGATTTGCCAAGCTCGGACACACAGTAGCTGCTACACCAGAGTTTTGAGTCCCTTCTAAAAACGGACAGACTCAAGGACAAGGTCACAGAACGGCAAATAATAACAGAAGTGGAGAGGGTGTGCTAATTCACAGCAGCTGCAGAGAAAAAGAGAAAGAGAGAGAGTCTTGGGAAACAAGACAGCAGTGAAGGCCTCTCTAACTTAGTGACCTTGGATTGTCCCTGAGATCAGTTCTAAGTTCTCTCTCTCTCTCTCCACACATTTTTACTCTACACATGGACAATTGTCTTGATTGTGTTCCAAATATAAATATATATAAAAATAAATTATGATAATTACTAATCATTTCTGGGCCATTTATTGGTTATACATATTCAGGGCTTTGTATTTTGGCTCAGTTTTGTGGACATTTTAAATAAAAAATGAACAATATATATATAGATAGATATATATTTATGGTATTATGTATTTTTATCAGTTCAGTTTAGTCATTTCTCCGGGGGTGTGAACTATTTTGCTGTTTTAGCATCAGGGTTTAGCTTTAACTTTAATTGTTTAATTGTAATTTTTACTACTTGTAATTTGCTTATTTAATTAACTTAATTTAATTAACACTCATTTTACTTGGGGACGTTTTAAAGCGGTAGCTATCGAAGTGGCATCAGTCTTTGGTGAGTGGTGTTTTGTGTTGTTTGAAGAGTGTGGATTTGAAACACTAATACAGTAAAAGACTTACTAGGCGCTTCTGGGGTTTGATAAGCGGTCGGTTTATGCCGTTCATCTTGTGGTAAAGGCCGCAGGCGTTGCACAGGTAGTGACCAGTACCGTCTCGCCTCCACAGCGGCGTGGAGATGGAACCGCAGTTCACACATTCCCGGCCTTCACTCGCCACCTCCTCCAGCATGTCTGCAAAGAAATAAATTAAAATGTTTTAATTAAAATTCGGTTAAAATAATGGAGTTGTTTTGTTTGTTAAAAATAACAACAACAACAAATGGGATACTGGGATATGGGATACTCTGTTAGCGGGAAGATATAAGACAAAACAGCAGTTTCAATCTGAACCAGTTTTGAAAATCACTGTCACAAGCATATTTCATTTTTGATTTGTAATCATTTTAAATTATTGTAATTCTTTACATTAATTACTACACAATTACTTACAAGCATGGAAGTATAGAAAAGACGCGGGCTAGAAATGACGTAAGGCCCAAACGCTTCGCCAATTAAAAGCACATTGTCATTGTTCGTTTAAATGAATGAGAAAAGGACGAAATTAAAAGCTACTGATTTAATATCAATGCTATTCCATTATAGTAATATTCCATTATTTGTTGTTGATTAGTAGATTGATTTGAATCACTGTGTATGCTTAAGGAGGAGAATTAAAACTGTCCAGAGAACGTAGGACATTTTTATATTTGAAAATAAAGAAAACAAAAATCAATTATCCGCAGACGGGCGTTTAGGTGCAATACAGAATGTAGCGCTAAAGGGTCAGTCGACCTCAGCAAAGGGTGTGACGGGTGTGTGACAGGTCGCACGGGCCTCGGACGGGCAGTGGTCTTCTTATCAGTGTTCCAGATCCAGTGCCCCCAAATCAATCAAGGAGCTGGCACACGACCTCATCATATAATTAACGACTGGAATTCCACACAAGAGTGGATATGTTAATTATATAGCAGTATATATTTAGTATAGAGGTAGTAGTAACTCTTTTGAAAACACGTCTAATTTAGGCACACAGATTAGACTAAATAAATCACAAAGTTAAACAGCTATTTGTGCAGTAGAGAGTATGCCTATAAAAGTCTGCATTTTAACAGGGCTAGTTTAAAGGCCAATGGCTTTAAAAAACCAACGCGGCAACACGTATGAGTCCAGTAAAGCCCAAGTCGTGTATTAAATTAAATAACAATCTCGTCTTTTGGAAAGAAGTGTAAATGAACCACTTAGACTGTTGCTGCCTTATGTGTATCAGGCAATGGTTCATTAATGGCTTGTTTAGGTAAGTCTGATCAAGGTGACAATAGACTGAACCCTTTCATCAGTTCACACACAAACGACGCTTTGCGGTTAAATTGGCGAGTGAAGTGTATTAGCAGAAGTGTCAATTAAAGGATGTGTATTAGTTGGGAAATTACATTTTAGCTTTGATTTCGTCCTACAGCATCAGACTGGCACACACTGACTGGAATGAAAGAAAGGTGGATTTTTAAGCCCCAAGATAAGTAAAATGTCATTCAACTGCTTTAAATGGCCCCAGGTCTATAAATCGTGAGCTCGCGGAATCAAACGAGACTCCTCCCTTCATTCCAACCATTTTTGCTTGTTGACTTGAAAGACGGATTTGGGCATCACGTTACAGATCCGAGCGAGCTCTAAACAGCCAATTTAACTATAAGGTTCATTCCCCGTGATGAATTCAATCAAAGTGTTGCTGCATTGCTGGTATAGCACTGGATTCGGTTGCATTTGAGTCCAGCAGATTAGGACTTTGGATTTACCTGTATATTTAAGGTGCAAATACTGCCACATTAATTATCTAAAAAAAATCTTTTTTTTTTTTTTTTTTTTTTTTTTTGCGAATACAGTAACATAGTTCATATGCCTTAAATTATCCTCTTGGATTCAGGCTGCTTATTCAAAAAGAAAGCAACGTAATTCATTTTTGATATAAAACGGATTGTATGAATTTTAGCACAAGCTTAAGTAATCTGATGGTAATCTGAAAGTAATCTGAAATCTTGAATATGTTACAATTTCCAAATTAAAATGAAGAGCCAACACAACCCAAAATTAAACGAACAGAACCCCTAGAAATACATATTTAAATGGGTGTGGTGACAGTTTGCTTCCAGGTGGCTTTCCCTCAACGGCAGGACTGCAGACTCAATGAATCTGATAGTCTATATGTCCATTTAAACTCGTTACATTGGGATGGGAAAAACAAGCATGATACACTCTTGAACATACAGGTGCTATAAAGGGAGTTGTACAGTTATGCCAAAGACGAGCTATTTTTGGTTCCAAAAAGAACAGTGCTTGTAACAGAAATGGATGAGTGTGAGGAACCTTTTAGGTTAAAGAGCTCCGCTTGATGTAAACGTTCTTTACCGATTTCTTCACCCACTTCTTTGATAAACACAGTTGTTTATGGAACCAAAAGTGGTTCTTCTTCTCAGAGAACCATTTGTAGCACATTTATTTCTAAGAGTGCAGGACAAGGCCTAATCGCATGGCAGCCCACATAGATACCCACCCAGGCTGGACCTCCTTCCGGCTAAAGCTCCCTGCCGTCCTTGGAGGCCGATCATGCCGCCGTCGAAGTGGCTGGGCGTCCACGAGGTCACGTCCGGGCTCATGTAGGCGGCGTACGGGCTCGAGTAGGAGCTCGAGCGCACCAGGGCTCCGCCTCCTCCTGCCGTTCCTCCTCCCGGGCCGTACTGGTCGGCGCTGCTGGCCGGCGGGCTGGATGCATAGGAGAAGGCCGGGGGAGCGTGAGGGTGAGAGTGAGGATGAGGAGGGTGAGGGCTGCCCGGGCTGAACGCCGAGCCGTCCGCGGCCGCCTGGGGCCAAGCATGGTGGTGGTGGGCGCTCAAAGCGTGCGTCTGGTGTGCGTGCGCGGACTCGCACGGCTGCAGGTAGGACAGCTGCTGCAACACGGCGGGTACGCGGCCGCTCGCCATGTACACGGGCGAGCTGGCGGACGGGTGGATGTACCCGGCCGAGTCATGCCCGTACGGGGACGGGTTGGACGGTATGGCCAAGCTGGAGTACATCTCGAATACAAAAAAATCAATTCTCCGTAGAAGATAAAAAAAATGTTTGAAAAAGGAAAAAAATTAAATAAAAAAAATAAATGTATTGAAAATGTAAAAAATGATCAGTGCTGGTGGCAGTTAATGTCCAAAGACCTCCACAGTAGTAGGTTCCTGAGCAGCAATCTGACAAGACTCCACTCCTGGGAATGAAGAAGCAAAAAAGAAGAATGAAACAATTTTCCAATTTTCTCCATATTTGTAGTAGCCCATATGCCATAATCCATCTTAATTATCCTGTAAAAAAACAGCTCCGTTCTGCTCTGGAGCTTTTTCAATCCTGACAGCGGATAATAACCAAATAATCAAAGCCACATGGCTAAATTTTCTGCTCTTTCACTTTTTCCATTTTGCCATTCCACGTCGTTCCTCTCTTCCATATATTGGAAATGTGGATCATAATGGAAGAAACCACCAACCAATAACGTACGCACTAAAACATATGCTAAATCAGCGTCTCCTATACAACAGCTGAAGCCGTTAGAGATTTATAATGACTTCGATACTGTAATCTTGCCTAGTGATTGATATTTAATGAGAGAAAACTACATTAATGGTTGCCCGTATCTTTGTGCGCAGATATAAGGAATTATCAGCGACTCCAGCTGCGCCCCTTTAAAAAAAACCCCACTTGTGCCATGTCAAGAAACATAACAGATAACCTAAAGACTAATCTCTGATACATATATTTTATCATTGCAAACGCAGATCACATAAAACGTTGATAGCGCGGCGCTAAATACAATTTCATCCAAGAGCTCTCGTCGTATTATCTCACCAGATAAGGACGGTGGGTGATAAAGCTGGGATCCCTCTTTTTTTCCTAGGGAGCTGATGGAGCAGCACCTCTGATGAAGCCTCCGTTTCTTTCTTCTGCAACCGCGAGAAGGACACGGCGAAGAGAAATCTGGCCCCCCAAAAAAGCTGCGTTTAAAGGGTAAAAATACGTTTCCCGTGTGTGTTGATAGCTGCAGAGGCTGATAATGCCTCATATAGCTGGTGTGGAGATTCGCTCTCTACTTTTACTCCGAGTTATTTGTACGAGAAAGACCACGTGACGCGACCTGGAGCGGCTGATGAGCAAAGGCGGAGGTCCCTTTTTTTGATTCCCCACCCGTTTCCAGGGAAGCCCTGCCCCTCTCGCGTCGGGATTGGATAACACTGCATACTTACCCCGCTGGAGGACCGCCTCTGAAGCCGAACCACTTGCCAATCCCAGCGTAGCTGACGGAGAACAGGTGGGGAGAAAAATAAATTACGCCATGCTGGAGGAGGGATGGAGCAGCAGGAGGGAGTGTGCGGGTGTGCTGGGGAAATGTGACCAACCACGTTCTGAATTTACCTGTGGGACCGAGCTTTTCTGAATTAACTTGTTTTCACGTCGAAGTGAAAATAACGTAGCATGTTATTATTATTATTATTAATTATTATTGTTATGACGTTTTGCTATAGAATGTTTTTTGTTTCAAATATAAACACTGATAAATAAAAGCGCATATTTTCGCCAATAACGTAATTTATTACATTTCAAACATTTCTCCAGTGAAACGCAATGCTCTGCTCTAGCGCACTACTCTACCCTCCATTCACAGGGTTAAATAGGCTAGTCTTGTAAAATAAAAAAAATATTGCAGTTAAATACTCTCGGCGTCCCATACAATGACTTTTATGGCCAGTTAAATCTGGATGAGTTCTCTATAAAAGCAGCAGACAGATAAGAGATACGAGCCACAGCTTAGCATGGAGATACAACAATAATCAGCGCACTCGTTATACTCATTTGGAAATATTGTTATCTTAGCGGTGCTGTTTGAGTTCTCACCCCCCACCCACCCCAACTTTGTTACATACAGAAAATATACTAGATGATAAGTGATAATTCATGATCTCATAGATATGCAAACGAATATGTAAATTACACACAATATTATAAATAAATAAAGAAAGAACGATATAAACCAGTGGATGCTGATGCTGGCGCATTCAAATAAACATCTAAGAACGTCGGTAACATTAATAGCAATAACCCTAAACTTAAATATGTGTAATGTCAAATGTCTAATGGAGATAATTCATGATTGTTGTATTTTTATTTATGTAGAAATATATTTAATTGAAATAACATTGAAAAAAAAAACAGTTCGTCAGTTTTTTGTGTGTTTTTTTTTTTTTGTCTTTAACATTCCCATCCCAACTGTAAAATATACTTTCGTTTTCATTTCGGATCTTCTAAAAGACCGAGAGACTGTTTGTCTATCGCTGGCAGCTCTTAACGAGATTATGAAATAATATTGTGAGGTGTGAAACGGCCGCACGCGCCTCTCAGATGGAGGCTGACCACACGGTGTCTGGACGCCGCTGCCATCCAGTGTTTGATCAGCGGGGAGGTTGAACCCATCCGCGAGTTAAAGCCACAGTTAATGTTCTACACTTCTTCTTTTCATCAAGGGCTTGTTTCGCTGTAGAGTCGAACACACACACACACACACACACACACACACACACACACACACACACACACGCCCGCTCACACACTCCAAACAGAGCAGGCTTATTGATGGCTTTGTCACCTGGATTACCATCATATACCTTCAAATTGCAGGTTACAATATGGGTTGATAGTGTACGACCCTGACCAGAAAGAAACCAATAAGCGTATTTTTATTTTTTTTATCAGCAGACCAAAAACAATAATATTAATAGTTTAAGTAATTAATAAAGCGAAAAAATATGTATCATGAAAACAGGTGAATTATCATGAAATATTTGAATTATGAATGAAAATTGTACTTTCTATGCACTATACATTCTGTCGCACGTGCTTTGTGTAATGCAAGTGTATGTATGCGTTTATGTATTTGCTATTGTGCCCAAGTACATTTAAAAATAATTGATTCCACAGATTGAATGGGATTCAATATGCTAAATTATGTAGCTTGAATATCTTTGTAGATATCATCTGTTCTGCAAATGCTCTAAAAACGTTAAAGACAACTTAACTCATTGGACATTAGACAAAATAGCTCATATTTGTATTAACATGTTTTGCTTCCAGTTCAGTAAAAAAGGAACTCGTTGTAGCCCAACTATCGCTATAACGACTGCGTAAATCATTTCAAGCGACTTTAGTAGCATATAGATCAGTACAGCTATCATTAAACAATTACTCTATCTTCTCAGTACACAAAGCCGTATTTGGGAATCATAACTCTCTGGCCATTAAGATAAAGCCGCGTCGTATTGGATTGGCGATAAGACGCAACGTAAGAAGTGAGAAAAACAGCGTGGGCCTTAACTGTGGACGCACACCTTGAGCTGACAAGGCGACTGACAAGTGAAAAGATCTTCACTTATTAGGTTACGACTGTTGCTGAATCTAATCAGTGTGAAAACCAGGCTACTCAGACAAGAGTCTGCACCAACGACACGTGCATGTGCTCTTCTGTTAAACTAGCCGGGATCTGCATGTGCGTAACTCACCCGTAACCTGTTAGAATTCCAAACAACTGTTTTATAACCGAGCACACTACCCCTATCAGTCACTGAAGTCTCATCGAGGTATTTTTAAAATGTCATTGGTGTTGAGATGTTCTAGGAGACATAAATTACAAGTGCTGAATTCAGTTGTAAGATTGGTAAATGAATACACTAATATAAGTTACTGACAAGCTTGTTTTTTTTTTTGTTGTTGTTGTTTTTTTTTTTTTGGGGGGGGGGGGTCCCTTAATCTTCAGAGCAATATTGCAATGCAATGTAAAGAGCTGTATCTTTAACACATCAGGAATTTTAATACTTACATAATTACAATGGTCTCCTATGCCCACCTTTATATACCCCTATATCCCCTTGATCCTGTTTGTTTCCCATTCAAGAGGTTGTTTCAAGTCCTTTTAAGTAATTTGTAGGGCTCCTAAAGTTTTCCACTTATTTCTAAGTCAGTATTCCCTTGTCGAGGAGGTCCTTTCTTGGAATTTGTTGGGGTTATCTTCTATTCTGAAGTCCTGCTGGATAACAAAAGAATGTTTTGAGGTATTTGTGTTTAAATTTGGAGATGTGGGAAAGACTAATGGATGTGATTTGAACAGAAACAGACAGTGGGGAAGAGAACAACTGTCTGTCTTTAAAAGTTTCTATACCTCTATTTTGTGGTCCTTGTCCAGAATCATGGCGGCCATTGGGTTAATAAGATGATGACCTAATTTTAAGTGTAATCAAATTGTTGTTCCTGTAGTAGTTGTATGATATTTTGCTTTGTGTGAGATTATGAGAGTGCATGAAGATTTGTGAGTCATAGATGGAATGACTGTATCTTCTAGATTAGGAGGCCATGCTGATTTCTCTATGACGTTATGTTTGGCTTTATAAGATTGTGTGGCTATGTTTTGGTTGCTCTTGATCTATGCTTTCCTCTGAAGAAGAACCATCATTTGTTCTTTCATCATTATGTCATAGTCCTTTTTTTCGTTGATAAGGCACTGTAACTGATGTACTGTGTACATCATGGCCTTTATAAGGGACTGATAGGATTGTATTAGATTTTTTTAATCTTCAGCCCTCCAGTACTGTTTATCTCTGCACTCTGTGATACTTAGTCTTTCTCTAGAGTATAAAGACGTATGTTCATAAAAACAACAGCATACTTGCTCCCCAGTTATAAGTGCTTACATGGACAGTGTGGGTACATTTTCATATTGATAACATAATGTTGGATCAATTGAAGTTAACCCTTTAGACCCAAATACTCCTGACAGTTGCCAGAGTTGGAGGCTTATTGATCACTGTTTGAAGTTAAAGTTAAACATATCAGGAAAAATCCACTCAGACACCTCTGTCTCTGTTTCTGATAAACTGCAGGTCTGAACACTGTTTGCAATGCTGTAAGTGCATGTCATCCTATGTGGGGCATCTATCGAAAAATAATGTATAAATGCATTAAACTAAAATTATGAAAAAGAATTTCTTAATATTGGCAAAGATCACTGTAAGTATTGTGTAATTTTGTTGACAATACATCTCAGTAAATTGAAGCCATGACTGTCAAAAGCAGAGTGGCTGGCAAAAGCCACTGTGAGACGGTAATGTAATAAGAACTAATTGCTATGAGGACTTGATTGCATTCCACGGCAAGAGCACATTAGTAAGGTCAGGATGTTGAATGATCACCGTCCCACTTCATCCCGACTCCCCCAACTCATTTCAAAAGTATTGGATGAAGCACCATCATTCCAGAGAACAATGTGGGGGGCTTTATACCCCTGTAGCCCATGCCCGGCTTAGGCATGGTGCCAAACATGTTTTCAAAAAATGTCTTCATGGTTTATGAAAACCAAAGGCTTTTTCACATTTAAGAGGACTTTGTTAAGTGTGCTTAACATAAGCTATTTTTTAAAAAGGCAAAACCATTCATTTTTAATTACTTAAGGAGGTTAAGGTTAAGAAAAGGATTAATGTAGCAACATATATATCTGTATATCCATATCTATACACACAGTCGTAGGTAAAAATAGGGACTCCTGATCAAATCACATGTTAATTTTATTTTCTAAGTGAAACATAAAGTACACCAATCTACACCTCTGCACATTGTAATGCACATTAATTGTTTATTTTCCTATATTGAATACATAAAGCAGAAGATGTGGCATGTATAAACTATGATATTTTTGCAGAAAATAGCCATATATTAGTTTGTTATCTGTAGACAATTTGTTTACTAATATTTAATTAGAAAATCAAAGTGGAGTGTTGAGACTTTTGCATTAAACAGTACATATGTACATGCATAATTACTGTCTTGCAAAAACCCTTCTTTCTTTTAGTGGAATAATAAGTCATTTTGGAGCATTTCTATTGGTTTATTCATCAAACAAAAATGAAAATGTGAACAACAACTGTCAGATGAACATTTTGTCAAAAATGTTGGCAAAAAACTGCGGATTGTGCATGGCACTGACAAGTGTATGTGTGTGTGCGCGTGTGGTGTACTCTGGGAGCCCAGCACTGTGTTGTGGAGCAGCAGAAGCAGGCTAGGGAATGCAGTGTTGGAGTCAGGCTAATCTGGGTGAACACAGGGCTGGCTCCTGTCTGCCTGTCTGCCACTGCACTATCTGCTCTCTCAGTTCTCACCCCCTCACTCCCTATCTCTCTCCTGCACTGGGGCACAGCAGGGATACCGCTACACACACACACACACACACACACACACAAACACACACACACAAGCAAACATTGAATTCTTTATTTAGGTCCACGATTTAAAGTTTACATAATAATAGGGCCTACAATTTAGTGACAATTTATCCTGAAATATTCACACAATAAAGGGCAGCTGCCATTTTCAAATAGTGTTCAAATTTATTTACAAAAGTTTGCTATGGCAACAACAATAAAGTATAAACTATCATACCGCTATAGTTACACAACATGTGTGTGTGGCATGTTCAGCATTCTTTCACTCTCTTCTTGCAAAACAACGCCATCAACTTCCTCAAAGTGGAGGTGATTTGCATTATGCAGCCCAATACACAAGCAAGCTTTAAAGTGTGTGTATTCATGAATTGAGACTATGAGTTCACTGCTTTGGGGATAATGTGTAAAAAGCAACACCTGCAATGGCCATTGGAAGCTGCCTGCAAGGCAATGACCAGTGTTAGCTGAGGTAGTTGAATCCTGACTTGCCTGGTCAGTGATATAGATCTATTAATGGCATTTCCAGTTCTGTAAAACAAAAGGAAGGATTTTGTATAAATTGAATGAAATTGCAGCTCATGCTATCCTTGCACATGTGTGGTGACAACCAAAAACTCTGAATGTTCAGTTACCAAGGCAGAAAGGCTGTCAGAATGTTTTGAGCTTTCTTCTGACACCTTTCTTCCTTCCTCAGTTCAGAATGTTCAGACCACACAGGTCAAAGTTCATACAGCCTTATGTAAAATTGGGTAAACAACTGGCCTTGGGTCAACATGGACTGTCTTGCTGTACAAGAAAAAGCTTTTATCTTTTTGGGTCTGGATAAGGGAGTGAACAGACCACCAGTACCTAAACCTAAATGCACATGGGCTGGTAAAGCAAGTCTGATGTCACACCAGGAAATGCCAGCATCCGAGGATGTTAAACGAGGATGGTTGGCCAAGGAAATCTGTAGGTCCATAGGGCAGGTTTTATGAGGATATGGTGTTGTTTTTGGCAAAGTAGATTATTGCTAGTGGTCTATTAGTACCTGGATATGAGTGGAATTCAGGACTAAAGGAATTTTCACAATCTCAATAAAATATGAGTAGAAACCCCAAAAACATGATCTACTATTCTCCAAAATACACAAAAAGAGCTACTATTCTCCAATGAACACCATCAAATCCAACAAACCAAGTGTTGTTCACTAAACACCATCACACCTAATGTTATTCAGTAACCACCAATGGAGCATACTCTTCGCTAACAAGCACAAACAAATCCAGCATTCTCCAACCAAAACCGACAAACCCAGCATTCCCCCAAAACACAACCAAACCCACTGTTTTCCAACAATCAACATTAAAACCAAGTTCTCCAATAACATTATCAAGCCTAATATTTCCCAACAAACAGCAATAAAGCCACATTTCTCCAATGAACACCAACAAACTCAACATTCTCCAACAAGCATAAAAAATCCACTGTTCTCCACCAACTACCATCAGGCCTACTTTTATCCAATAACCAACAATAAAGCATAACTTTCTTTGATAATTACCAACAAACCCAGCATTCCCCTACCAACACCAACAAACCCAGCATTCTCCTACCAACACCAACAAATCCAGCATTCTCCAACCAACACCAACAAACCCAGTATTCTCCTACAAACACCAACAAACCCAGTATTCTCCAACCAACACCAACAAACCCAGCATTCTCCAGCCAACACCAACAAAACCAGCATTCTCCAGCCAACACCAACAGACCCAGCATTCTCCAGCCAACACCAACAAACCCAGTATTCTCCTACCAACACCAACAAACCCAGTATTCTCCAACCAACACCAACAAACCCAGCATTCTCCAACCAACACCAACAAACCCAGCGTTCTCCAACCAACACCAAAAACCCAGCATTGTCCAGCCAACACTAACAAATCCAGCATTCCTCAAAACCACCACAACAATCAATGTTCTTCCGCAAACATAAATCTGAAGTTCTCCAATAACATCATCCAACCCATCCTGCTCCAACAAACACCAATTAGCATTCCCTAATAAACACAATTGTTGAGTTGGTTTTCTAAACCTTGTGTATTGTCTATTGAGAGACTGTACTCCCTCCATTCAAACTAGTTCATTTGGCTTGTCAGTTGACATGCATTTTGTTCACCAAAGATTACTATCAGAATAATTTGGTTGAGCTTCTTTTGTATTGTGTAAGCAATTAATGATCGTCTCTTGGCAAATTTGTCATTGTTGTCTTGAACCTGACACGTTTCCATAAACTAAAAATACATAATCCTGCTCAATAGCATATCATTTCAAACAATGATCATAGCAATGTCTAGGCTAAATGAAAATTTTCCTGTGTTTTTTAGTGTAAAGCTTGTCCAACCTCACAATAATTTGTCTGCTGTGCATGGACATAAGCATAAAACCTAAATGTCACATCACATTAAAATGCTGAAGTTAGTTGAGGAAGGTAGGGGTCAGTGTGCCATGGAATGGTGGAGGTGTGTCCAGCAGGACATATTAAAAGACTGCTTAGTTTGCAGAGTTAAGCAGGGTAGGGCCTAACAGGGGTCAGTGACAGGTGAGTCAGTGGCAGACAGGTACACCACAGGCGACAGGGTGAGGCACAAGGAGTGTCAAAAACACACACATATCTATCACATATATAAAAATGTGTGGTGGAAAGGTAGAATGTAGAAAGGTGGCACAGCACAAAAAAATGGGTCAGACACTGACCCTACATTAGTCTTGAGTCAGTATCAAGGCTCTAGTGCATGCATATGCGTGTAGGCGTGTGAACATAAAGCATGAGCAGCATATTTGCAGTAGTTTTAGAGCTCTGTTGGAGAGCCTAACAATCATTTAACACAAATCCAACATGGCTTCTTGCTTAACTGAGACTGTCTGATCCTGTCAAAGCTGCGAGAACCATTCGCCCATGCGCTTCAATAGCAGCTCTTTCTTCACACCACTCAATGCAATCACTCAAAAAATCACTTTGCGGAGATAAGCCAGAGCAGTCCGGATGAAGGACAGATATGACTTGTAGACTCCTTAAACTAACAATGATCTTCCTTAACGCTACCCCTGTTCATTTCAATGTTCTTAAGAAGCTATTCAAATAAGAGTATTTTACTGCCACTGGACTGAGGTTGGGCACTACAACGGTAGTACTGTATACGGCAAATGTTCAAATGTTGATGGTATTTAAAAAATGAGGGTGGTATTTCAAAATTAAGACATGTCTGATCTGCCTGATATGTCAAATTTCTGTTCTGTTTTTATCCAGTATATGATCAAATAAACTCATTCCCCCATGTGCATTTAAGAGAGCAACAGGGTGGAGGTGCACTGGTGACGAAACAGGTGGGCAAAAAACAAGTCCACCATAGCTGCCGAGTTTAGCGAGGTGCTAAGTTCGATTAAAAGGCAGAAGAAACAACCCTGGATGAACCAGTCTACTAAATGTGCCTGAAAACAGTAAATAACACGAGAAAGGACCATTCACTCGACTTTGTGATCTCAGATATGAGGCTTTATCCTATAAATGGGTGTGATATGAGCCTCAGTCAGCTGGAACACACTCTGTGCTGTGGTGTTTAGCCAGCTAACAGACTTATTTAAGCCTAGCTAGCCAGCCACAAGTCCAAGTCTTATTTTGACTTACTATTACTCCCAACACCTGTCACTCAATATGCTCTTGTCATGCTTTTGTCTGTAGCTTATCAGTTAGTCATCAGTAGCTGCAATGAGTTGTCTGATACTTGGTGGATCTGTAGCTGAGCTAGCTCAGCAAAGGCTAACTTAACTGAAAAACAGGAAAAAAAACTTTAAATTCAGCTTTCTGTCCTTTAGTTTTAGTCAGGAAGAAATGAATTTGTTTTGTGGAAAACAGATTTATATCCTGCTAACTAAGCTATGGCTAACCAGCTACTCTCTCCTGATTCAGAGCAGTTTAACATATGCATTTTGTAAGTGTCAGACTGATGGTTTAACATTCATTGAATGATTGATTTAAAATTTTTTTGCAGTGTTCTCTTAGTCTGTGACCCTGTGAGCAAACTGAAATTTGTATTTGTTGTTTTTTCGATTTTTAAAATAACCCAGGATGAGATTGTACAGAAGCCACATAAGTGCAGAGCCATCTACTCTACTTGTGCAACTAACACTTCTCCCCACCACTGGTAATATTGTATACTGCATGACTGAAAAAAAAGTGGATACCTGCCAACCATACACTGGAAGTTACTGTGTATGTTAGCAAAATTAACTCTAAGGTACCCCAAAGCAAAGTCTGAAAACACCTCTTCTTCAATTGTAGCTCACTGAAACTCAGAACCATGGAAATCAAATCAAATATATTTTAAATGATAATAAATGGTCACATTTTAACATCCTAAAACTCCTGATTATGCAATTTCATGCATTTAGGAACCCTTGGCTCATAAGAAACTAATGTTAAAATGTCTCCTCAGCATATTTATGACATTTATATGACATATAGCAGTTATTTATTATCCAAATTACAGCCTAATGACTCCAAGTAGAAGGTAAAGGTTTTTAACCATTTAAAGGTCAGAAGTCTGTAAAAATGCAAAGATGAACGAAAATTAATATGAAATGAATTTGAACTAAGCAGCAATCAATTGGGCTGAGGCTCGAAAACTTGGCAAACATGGCAGACAAGGCTGTGAGAATTCTTTCAGCTTTCCGTTCTCTGAGAACGTGTCTGGTGGACCAGATCTGTAGAGGAACTGAAGTTATCTAGGGCAGCTCAATGACAGGCGAGAAAACACTCAGTCACGCACAAAGTAAGCCGAACTAGCAGGAAAGCTGGCGTCTAACCATACTATGAAGTATTAGGCTCACTAATAATGGCTTTTACCTAGCAACATTTGAAAGCCATCGATCACATTCATTTATTGACACCCAAAATCAAGGACTTTAGCTATTTGGTTCTTAGGCCATATAAAATGAGAACTTTTAAATAGCATGAATATTAGTAAATTAGTATTACTATAACATATTAATGTAGTGATATTAATACTATATTTTAATAACAGGTGAATTGTGTTATATGTTTCTAAGAAACTTAAAATTCTCTTTATCCTCCTTTTCCTGGGCCAGAAAATTAGGTAAAGATGAAATGCTTTTTCTCTCTGATGCGGGCAATGGTAATGAACAGTTAAATAGGGTGTGAAACATCACCCCATTTGAAATCATAAAAAGCCCATTTACACACATCATTTACTGCCCACTACACACACACATATACATGCACACACAAACACTGTTGCATTAGAACCAGCTGTCAAAGGCCCAACCGCTCACCACTAATAAACTACTTATTTACAGAAGGTGGGGAGTGGGAGAGCTATAGGACCAACACACAAATGAGTGTATGCGTGTGTGCATGTGTGTGTGAATGGCCCACTGATGAGCTTATTGATCTTAGTGAGCATCCTTTGGTCACTAACCTTTGAAAGCAAACAGAACGCGCGAGAGAGAGACTGAGAGAGAGAAAGAGAGAGAGTATTACTCTGTATTAATGTACACTTTATGGACAAAAGTATTGGAACACCTGCTCATTCATTCTTTCATGAGAAATAAAGGGTATTAAGAGTTTATCTTGCTGTTAGTGAAGTAACTGTCTCTACTGTCCAGAGAAGGGTTTCTACTAGATTGAGGAGCCCTGCTGTGAATATTTGATTCCATTCAGCAACAAACACATTAGTGAGGTTGAATGATCACCACCCTATCTGATCCCCTAACTCCCAGACTCATCCAAAAGTACTAAATGGAGCACCATCATTTCAGATATTTCAGTTCCACTGCTCCACTTTATACCTCTCTATCCTAGGCCTGGCCTTATTTGTTGGCACAGTTAGTATAGTGCCAATAGATTCATGATAATCTGCTCTGGGGAGTCCTATTCTAATGTCAGTACTACACATTCTACAGGAACTACACATGTTGTGTGTGTGCATTTGTACTTCTGTGTCAGTTGCAATGGGTAGTGGAATGCATTCATTAGAAGGGATGTCCACAAACATTTGTTTTTTTTCATAGGTGTAGATGTGCAATACTCGATGCTTGATCAATCATACTGTGATCATTGTTATATGGTGGAGTATTATGGAAAGGCAATTTATGTAGGAAACATAACATTAAAAATGTGCATTAAAAAGGTTGAACCAATGCTTCATGCTCTCATTGTTATACATTTGAAAGCGGTGAAGTGATATTGCATTAATTGTTACCTATTCTTGAGAAACATGTCTCTAAACCAAAATGCATTCAAAATAAGCACTGATACAAACCTTTTACATATAAAATAAAATCCAAATTAGAAGGTTAACAGCATGAACTGATGTGACATGCACTTTCACTCTTAAGATCCAGACAATTATTTGCTCCCTTACACTAATCACTTATGAATTTCATGAAAAGATCATGTATGTAGTATGTTAATTTGTAAAAATTCCCCCTTCGCATCATGCCTTTTTTTCTTTTCTTCATGTTCATCTTCTGTGTTTGCGTTATCAGAAGAAAGTTGGACAGACGAGCTGAAGGAAGCTTGTCTGATAGCAGCACCATGGGTGAGCAGCTTCCTTTGGGAATATTCTACAATAGCGGTTCAAAAGGAAAAGAAAGAAAAGCAGAAGTGGAGAACATTATCTTTGTACTGTATGAACCACAAGTATGCCTGACATTTAAAAACATTACAAAAAGTTTAGTCTAGGTGAATTATTGGTGCCAAACCAAATAGCTTTACACAGTCCAAGGGTCACGTTACCATAGAATATTAAATGTCTTCCAAAAGAAAACAGTTTACCATTAGGTTTAACCGACTGTGATTAATAAGCTTTTCTCTTTTATGGGGGAATGTGAAGCTGAATAGTTCTTATTAACGGTGCCATAGAATGGAAAACTGTACATACTTGATATGGTTGAAAAATGAGAGTTCAGTACCCAGAAGTGACATATAGTGAAGCTTAAAATCCTTGTCTCTGCATTAAAAAGAAAATCCAGCATAACCCAAACAGATCTGTGAAACGGGCCAATTTCAAACCCTCAAAACTGTTACATAACAGTCTTCGCTCTTTTTATTCATGCCCCCAAAATTTACATAAATCCAGCACACTGCAGCTAAAACCTATCAACAAGTAAAGCTGCTACTTTGGGAGAATATAGTGTTGATACTGGAAAGTAGCACATCACCACCAGGCTCTGCTAGTTACAGGAATACAAGTTGCTACATAACCAGACATTGTGACCACGGCTTTTCCTGTGCCAGTGCCTGCAGAGGAGTAGCTCAAATTCAGCACACAATGAAGCAAAAGCAACAAGGGAGCTAATGCTAACCGGTCGGCTTTAACAATCTCTTCTCATTGACATCCACTCCCTCAAAAACAAACTGGACAACCAAACTAAAGCCAACCACACATCAGAGAGGGAAGCCAAGGCCAGGGAGCCCTGGCGCTAGGCAGGTTCTTGGCTAATAGCTAACCTGGCTACAATCTCTTCCGCTGCTCTTCACAGAGAAAAGCCTCAGGAATAATTAAAAACTGTTGTTACTGTTGTTACAGTGTTAACAATTAATACTAGGCTAGGTGGGGCTGTGCTATGCGGCTCCTGTGAGCCATTGCGGTGCAGTAAACCAGTCAATGAAAGCAGAGCTTATCATATTTGTTTCACGAGCCCAACATAAAAGCAAAATCTGTGTTTTCTTTTGAGGCAAATGAACAGGGTTGTAAATAGGCTGGTAAAATCACATCTAGGATGTTTTTACCCCAACCAAAGTCACATACTTACTATTTATACATTAAAGAACAACTTAACATACTCATTACTTGGCACCTTTAAGATGTATCAAATATGACCCTTATAATGGCATACAACAGATATTTACATATCTCTCAGTCAGCGTGGCCACAGCAGATGAACGCAATAAAAAAACATAAAACGGAGTGATCATGCCCGTCCCTGGTGGAAGTACAATTGGCATTCCGTCTTTAACTGGGTTTAGAGGAAAAACAATGTGAGAAGCAATCAAAGCAAGGCAGAAGAGAAGAAAAAACACCTGGCCAAGGTGAAAGGCCAAGGTTCCGAGATTAGGACAGGCTGTAACACCCTCTAGACAGCATGCACAGGACTAGATCTTAATAGCCTCTAAAATGTCATGCAAATAAACACAGCCTTTGCTTTATGGTTTACTTGCAGTCAGTATATATATACAATTACTGTATCTCTGATGCTGTTTGTCAAGGCATTTCTATTAAAGTTCATTTCACTTCGTTTTGGGAATTTACTCATTGTAAGAGTTACAATAAGAACACAGTTTGAAACCTTAAAATTCCTTCACAAGCTTGTTTTGTGTGAGTTCTGTGTGATTTCGACATCTGAAACTAGAATAAAGAAAAGGTCAGCATGTGTGAGTGCAGAATTCCTCCATGGCAGTGCAGCTCCAGTCAGCTGTAGTACTGAGATTAGCTGAACACAGCACACATGCTATCACCCTGAATCTCCTATCTAATGTAAACGCCTCTCTGCACACACACATACACACTTTTCTGCCAACTCGCTGCTCAGCAGGCCGCTGGAATGCTCAGGTGGTCCTTTTGACAAGCACATACACTCTCTCACACACACACAAGTCCAAACCTACAAATACTGGGAAAAAAACATTTCCATAAATTTACAATACAATACAGTACACTGGTTTCAACCCTTATATTACACATTAAGGTGTATTACTTAGTAACTACAGGGACTTCAGTACAACATAGTTGAAATATTCCTTAGTAAAAGAAGTTTGTAATAACACTTTTGGCCTGCTGATGGGCCATAGGCTTTTTAATGGGTACACGTATGATAATGTAACACTGTGTTCATGTGGAGTTGACGTCTACTTTTCAGTTAAGATAATTCAATGCATGTATGCAAATACTAGATCTGGTCCATGCATTTTAATAGACAGCTGTAGGTGATAATGCTGCATTTTCTGATATGAGATAAACCACAGGAAGGACATAAACGATGTGGCCAACTCTTCTCTGAGCTGGTGTCTAAACACACACAATGTGTGAGAGTTTGGAGTTTGATTTATTTGCTAAGTCTCCTTCCAATCATTAGCAAAGAGGTTACACAAGAGTTATTGCCCCAATCAGCTTGACCTTACTAATTACGCTGAGGGATGACAATTCTTATCACCCATACACACACACACACACACACACACACACTTTCTTGGAAAATTAAACCTATGTTGTAAAAAAACAGGTCTGTGTAATATTTAAGGAAAAACATGAACTTTGCACACCTTACAGGAAATTTGACAAAAATTGAATTAATAAATACATTTAAAAAATTGTATGCACTTGTCTACCTGTCTCTTTTTTCTTCCTTTGAGGGACAGCTTTCAAATGTATCCCAGAGATTTTAATTAATTTGCATAAATTGTCTCAAGGCTTTGAATAGTGAAATACTTTAAAGCAGATACAAGCTATATAACCTGTACAACATGAACAACAACAAGAAGAAAGCTTGCTAAGGTATGTTATTACAATAACAACAGTAATAAAAACAACAATAACAGAAACAACTACAACAACAATAACAACAACAACAATATTAATAATAATAATAGATTTTATTCTATTGACGTTTGTAATAACAGTGCCTTCAGAACACTGTATTCTAGCTGGTTTACATACTTACCCAGGGTAAGAGTGTTTATCTACCGTTTAAAACATGCCAATTACTTCTGAATATATATATATATATATATATATATATATATATATATATTTTTTTTTTTTTAAACACACACTGAAAATAATATTCATTAAAAATGTATTATTATTATTATTATTATTATTATTATTAATAATAATAATAATAATAATAATAATAATAATAATAATAAAATCATATGCTATTTACATTAAATTGCCAAATCTAGTACTCAATAGTAGTAGTCAATGGTCGATATTTCTGTAAATGAAAAATATATATATAAAAAAACTGAACACTGAACGCTTTCAATTCAAACCAAAAAAAAAAAATTTGCTTCAGTTTTAACATAATTCTAATTATTAATAAATATGAATGTTAAGTAAAGCGCATAGACAGGCTTAGAGATAGGTCCGTTTGTAAGTTCTAACGTCCGTGGCTTCAGACCGGTGAACACATTTTTGGGCAGGGGAAATGGTGTCCTAGTGAATGTGAAATTTAAGATGATATTTTTATGAAATGTCATATTCAGTATATGACATGCACTTTTATTCAGAGAGGCTCCAATTTAATGTAATTCCTGGATAAAAACACATGTAATATACTGTACATTTACTTTGAATGTAGAATTAAAATTTGAATGGAGATCTGGGAGCTCTGATAAGTGTTCTCGCCAGAGCAGGGAATCGAACCAACAATCCCCCTTTTTTAAAGGTATGCTCACTGAACATTGCTGTCAAAAAGTTAAAAAGTAGAAACTTTGTTTCAACAGGTTGCGTTTCTTATTGCCGACATGATGTTCCGTTCAAAATAACCACATTTTGGGATGTGACGCTCTAGGTTTTGTAGTACAAAAATATAAAAATAGAATTGAGCGAGTTGTTCTATGTGGACGCCCTGCATTTACTGCAGAACCCCAGAAGAACCCTCTTTTTAAGGTGCTTCTTATTAACAGTATCATTGTTTTATGGATAGGTGGGATAGGTTATGAGTGTAATACGGATGGGATTTCCAACAAGATAGTGATGCGTGCCTGTGTCACAGGTTCGAGTTGACCGATATGAGATCTACGTAAGTGGCTGGAATTGCACCAGAGGGGGGCGCCATAAAACCAGTGCAAGTCGTGGAAACCGCCGCCTGCCGAAACTAAACTCAAATAATGCATCTGGGCAATTGAAACACAACGACCAGGGACACTTGCAGTCTAATGGCCAAAGCTTCCAGTAATTCCATCAATGCTCTCACAAAGTTTTTTTTTTTTTTTTCAAATTCACAGACTAGACTGGAACCTTATCAGATCTGCTTTCTCAGCCCTGCCAGCCTCCTTCTTTTTCTGTGGGTCTGTATTTATATAGTTTAATATCATATTGCAATTACAAGCCATCTAGGCCTAGATAATCAGTTCTAATTTTTGCTTCAACTATGAAAAGCTTCTTCAATGACTTGCCTCTCCTTCAGACATTTGATTTTATATAAGCTGAAGAACTGAGAGATATAAAATTCAATCAGAGATTTGAAAGTAAAGGTTTTAAAGAGCTGCTAATAACATTACCAGCTTCACACTGTGACTATCTGTTAGTATACTAAAACAGTTTACTGATCATGTTAACCTCATGTTAGCTAGCTAACAAGAAGATAAGAGCAAGATAACGACTTTGATAGCTATTGTACGCAGGCTGGTCTCCCACCAGCCTCCACACCGCCTCGGACAGCACCCCAAAACCCTACTTAATATTCTTAAAGATGAGGACTATACCAGAATTGTAGCTTCAAGAAACTGAAATAAACCCATAAACATTTCAGATGACATTATGGGACAACTTTGTTCAGCATCTTTTCCAAATGTTCCGTTCCACCTTAAATGAGGCTGCAGGGATAATCTGCCATCGTTCATTAGGTTACGAACACGTTAAGCACGATCTGCTTAACTGTGGCACAATTTAAGGTGGTCCGGAAAATGTAATCAGCAAGCTGACAAATAAGAAGCCAACTTGCAGCCTCGTGAAAAGAGGAAAATTAGAACACCCAACTGCCTGATAATAAAATCATAATAACGTAATAAAATCATTCATTTAAATATGTTTAACCGAGTTACAGTTGTTCACTGATTCACTCCAGCAGCAGGAGTCGAGAGTCGGAGCCGATTCCAGAAATGCAGGTTCATCACTAGGGGCAGCACCGCAGGGCCAAATCAGTGCAATGGAGCTCCACATATATTTGGAATTTGGAGACCTGGCAGCCCTGTTGAATAATGAGCAAAATTATTTAAAATAATAATAATAATAATAATAATAATAATAATAATAATAATAATAATAATAGTAATAGTAATAATAATAATAATAATAATAATAATAATAATAATAATAATAATAATATAGGCCTAAACTCTCACACTTGGAATAAAAGAGGCTACGACCACGTGGCGACGTGAAATGTGAACATCCCCGAGTCCCTGAGTAGCGAGTCCGAGACGTAATTGAGGCGACTATGCGCTACTAATGTGCTGATAATGATGGGCTTAGGACTACTAATTGTTCCTATCTTAATTAATAGTTGATAAGAAGTTTTAATTGGAATGTAATGAAGTTCAACTAACTTCTTATCTGATAAGAAGTTTTAATTGGAATATAATGAGTTTGGATCAATCTAATTAATGTGTGTCCTGCTTTGGGTAAAACCATCACGATGAAGGGGCAAATAAATATTAAATATTAAATATTATTAAAATTCTAAACACGCTGAAGTGGATGCTTGAGGTGTTTTTCTCCTGCTGAAACACTAAACTGGGGTAAGGACAAACATCCAGAAAGTACCAGAAACGGTGGTAACACGTCTTTGCATTCTGTACTACAGACAATACCTCACATTAACCACTAGATGGTGGACTCACAGTATTTACCCCATGTGACACTAATTACTCTCTTCCTCTCTCTCTCTCTCTCTCTCTCTCTCTCTGTCTCTTCGCTGACAGAGGGCATCAGAGTGCTTAGCTAAGTCTCTGAAATCATATTAGCCAGCACTTCACTAAATAACACAGAGAGGGCTTTTCATCAATTCACCCACAATGTATTATATGCTATTAGAGGTTCTGCAGCACAGCACAGGGCTGTGGGGGCTGTGGGGGTTGTGTAGCTGCTTTCCTGGTAAAACAGTGGGATAAGCATTGGACTTGTGCTAAATAAATGTATCTCTCAATATGTCAGCAGTTCATTCATTCATTAAGCTGCACAATTGACCATCACATTAAAACTGGCCATTAGCAAACTTGCAAGAGTTGAAGCTCAGTGCGAAGTGCAGCAGCAAACATACCGAGGAGAATGTGGAGTTCAGGATACACTCTTACAAATTAAGCAGAACCTCTTTATTATTAAGGGAATTCTTAAAGAACATTTTTGGGATGCAAAAGTTCCTCCTCTATGGTGTAAAAGACGATGAGTCTCAACCCTGGTCTTGGAAGACCCTCTGCCTTGCAGGACCAGGGTTGGGAAACACTGTTCTATGGCATCATTTCAAAGAGGCCTCTTTGTTTTTAAAGGTGTTGATGTAGAAGAGTGAGTTAATGAAGCTGCACTTGTCCAAAGAAGACATCTGGGAAGACAGTGCCATGCAAAATACCAGTACATACATGCACATATACTTATCCAAACACAGGAGAATTTGAAAGACCTTTATAAAACTGTCCCTAGAATTGAGATCATCAACAGAGACCACCTACAGCATGTGGATGCCACAAAAAATGAAGAAATAACCTAGCTAACATGGCCTTGTGGGGCCTGAATAGGTAGCTCCACTAGGAACCCATATATGGAGACCCACCAGGATCAGTGATGGGACCAAGAGGGATTTAAACATGGGCCCTATCTGGGTTGCAGGTTGCACATGCGACCTAGATGGGACCCATGTGAGATGTAAAGATGGTGCCCATTTGGGAAGCCCAACTGGGTATGAGATCCTTGTGGAACTTTTGGAGGTTCTTGTTTGAAACTGTGGAGGAACATCTTTAGGTGCTTTGAGGAACATTCAAGAATGTTTTGTTTCTTTTTAGAAGAAAAAGGTTCCTTGGAGGTTCATTAAAGCATGTTAAGAGGTTCCTCAACAGTTTCAAACTGAAGAACCTCCAAAAGCTCCATGAGCTTGTTGGCTGAGAAACATGGACACAGGAACTATACTGTACAGTACACTGTCAGAGACAGACAGAGGTGTTGTATGTAGACAACTACAGTCCCAGTGTTCAATTTGCATTTACACTTCACAAAAGAAAGTATTTGAGGTCTTTTAAAGGTTCTTCACATTTACACATCTCCATGACAAACATGGTTCTGTATAGAACCAAAAGTGGTTCTCCTGTGGCATCTCTCTTTGAAGCACCTTCACTTTTAAGAGTGTAGAGTAGATTTTGTGTCACACAATTCAGTCTCGATCAAATCAAATCAGCACTGTCTGTTCATTCGTTGGGAATTTCTCTGAGTGGGAATTCCAGTGAGTGAGGAATCAGCAGCAGCTCTGCTCTGCGGGTGACCAGAAGCAATCCACAGTGGCCAAACCTGCCTGGTCCTCTAATGAGCGGTCAGGTCGCTTTGTCCGGAGCCGGTGTGCGCGCGTGCGGAGCGCGGTAAGCACCTTTGCAGGGCGAGACTAATTAAAGGCGCTCTCACTAAGCGGAGCCCTATTAGCGCTGCAGAGCCCTCCGCTAAGAGCCTGCAGCAGCGCGCGGATCGATGTCCGTCATTACCGCGCGAGCTGCTTTGCGCTAAATAAATGCTTAAAATGCACAGGAGAGCCTCGAGCCTTTATGTCGGTGTTGTTGTTTTTTGTGGTAGATGCATTTTTGTCCACATTATTCAACCATTGCTTAACTGTTTTTATTATAACATAAATTAAATATGAGTACACACACATACACCGATCAGTTACAGTAATACACACATTAATACCACCAGTATTGGGAATGTCCTGTGGTATCCAGTACCAAGTGGTACCAGTACCAAGTGGTACCAAGACGTTAGCAGCAGATCCTTTAAGTCTTGTAAGTTGTGAGGCGGGGCGGCCATAGGTCGCATCAATGAGCTTTAGGTGCCCACTGTCGCTCATGGGTTCACTAGTTATATACCACCAGTTATATACCACCAGTTTTGTATACTGCAAAGAGGACCACCAGCTCCGTACTAAAGGTGTAATCGGCGGCTGTAAAGTCATGCAGTGTGTGCCCTTGTCTTTGCAGGTCAGCCTTTGTGGGCGCTTTTCACCGCAGCAGCTCCTCCTGCCTCAGCAAAAGCGCCCAGGAACCACCAAATTAATAAAGTCCGCTGGGGAAAGGCACGCTACATGTAGTCCTCTCTCTCTCTTTCTCTCTTTTTACCGCCTCTGAAAAGAGTAATTTATTCATGGAGAGCAGATTAACCCACGCAGAGGCAGGGACTTTATTTTCCCATGCTCCCCCGGGGCCGTCATGGATGACTCGTGTCATATTTACTGTGTAATTGATTTTTAAGCGCCTTCTTCATCTCGTTTGATTTTTGGTTTGCATTGATCTCGCAGCACCCCAACCCTCTTCCCCCATCCCGTCCCGTCCCCGAACATTTCCCCTTTCTCACACGGAGCAATTCATCTTTCTCTTTCACCATCCCACCATCCGGCGTCCTCTGTAGTTTTTTTCCCCTCTTTCGTTAGCTTCATTAGACAGAGGAGGAGTGTGTGTGTGTGTGTGTGTGTGTGTGGGGGGGGGGGGGGTATTATGACCTCAAGCATGCTCTGAGTACTCTGATTGTAAAAGCATCAAAAAGTGCACTGCATTTCTTCCAAGGTGGGGGAGCAGAGAAAGTGGGGGGCATTGCTAATCAATCCATGGATGCATTGTAAAATCAATGCACTGTATAATTAGGGCGATCCAAGGGTAAAAAAAAAACCTGCTCTGCAGTTTGGCTTCTCTGCAATCACTAGGCCACAGTATACCTGGAGTTTACAAAAAATGCCCACTTATCGCTTAATTCATTCTCTCTCTCTCTCTTTCTATCTCTCTCTCTCTCTCTCTCTCTCTCTCTCTCTCTCTAACTTTATATGTGTTGTTACATAGCAGGTTGAGGTCACAGATTTATTATGATGGTACAATTTCCGACCCTATACCATCTGGAAACGTTGAAAGCTACGTTTCTTCAGTCTTCAACTGCCTACTAGTGTTTGTTAGCCTGTATCAACTGCAGCCTCAGCCTTCTGTTCTTGGCTGACAGAAGTGGAATTCAATCCAATGTGGCCTTCTGCTATTGCATCCCATTCACCTCCAGGTTTAAGGTGTTGTGCATCCTGATATGCTTTTTCTGCTCATCACAATTGTACAGAGTTTCAGTTTCTGTCAGCTTGAACCAGCCTGACCATTTTCTGCTTTACAGAACTGCTGCTCACTGCATGGGAACATTCTCTGCTAGGCCATATCTACACGATTTTGTCCATTGCATTGACATTAGATAATTGCATAAATGTGTAGGTGCACAGGTCTTACTAGTACATTGCTCAGTGAGTGTATAGCTATTCCAAAGCTATTCCGTAGAATACTCCTGTTTAGTTCCCTAATGAAGCTTTTGGTTGAATAGTTTCTTCTCTTCTGTGAAGATTTAATGGCATCACTCGAAATAACCTTTTTTTTTTACATTTGCTGTCTGTAACTCACCTGTTTCGACCTATGCATAGTTTACCCTGTTTATGCACCTGGATCACTGCTCACCACATGATAAATCGGAGGGAAACCACTCTCAGCACAGTAGTGATACCAGCATGGCAGTGGCATGTTATTTTGCATATATAAATGAATAAAAGGAAGGGAAAAGAGGTGAATAGATCCTTGAGGTGATGCGTCATCCTGATAGTAGGTACCATCTCAACTGATCTCAGTCTCAATCACTTGAGATAGATCATTTCTAAAGCAGCATTTCTCACACCTGCTCTCGTTTGATGTTTTTACACACCCACTTCTACTCAAGAAGGGCTTGTTAATTAGCAGATTAGTTGAATCAGGTGTTTTTGGAGCAGGGAAACAGTAGAGTGTGCTGAGTAGGGTTAAGAAATACTCCAGAGATCTACCCCCTGTGACTTTAGAAGAGAGGAAGAATGAGGCATACGCTGAAAAGAACACCCTGGAAACCTGCCGTTTGTGGAGGGCAAGACAGATCAGGAATCAGGAAATCCTAGGAGAAAACATCATGACTTTAGTATGCCCTCTAGGCATCGTTGGACCTTCCAACAAGACAATTGTCCCAAACATACCTTAAAGTCTGCCACGGCTTGGTTTTAGAAGAAAAACATTCTGGAAGAAATATTCTGGAGTGGCCTGATTTGAACCCAATAGAAAATCTTTGGTTGGATTTGAAGAAGGTGGTTGCAGCATGCAACCTTAGAATATTAGTGAACTGAAGGCCATGGCCCATGAAAAATGAGCTAAGATGCTCTACTAAGTACTAAAGATGCTTGTCATTAAAGGGTTGAAGCATTCTTAGACTGCAGTAGTCATTAAAAGTGGCATTTCTTTGGTTGAATTTGGAGAAATCACTTGTCATATCAGTTGGGTTGAGTTATTTATAATATTACTCTAAACAGCTGAAAGTTTGTACATTTTACTAATAACCCTAATTTGCAATGGTGGGTTTTTTAAGATTATTTGGACTGCAACTGAATATCCAGCTTGTTGTCCTGTGCTGAGCTTCCCGAAACCTTTTCAAAACGTGTAATGGTAGAGCAAGCATCACACCAACTACCCTCTTCAGCAGTTAAGACACATATACAAGATTCATAAACAAATAGCTTCAGTACAACAGGTTCTTAGAGCGATATCACAAAATAACAACTTTTGGTTCCTGAAAGAACCAAATAACCACACGAGAACCTCACTCAATTTTCTCAATTATAAAAAAGGTTATTTCCGGAAAAAGTCATGGTTCTTATATGGCACCACGCAAAGAAACGATTTAGCCTTCTAACAGGGCATTCATTCTGAAAGGATGAACGCTGCAGTTCTTAAACATGGTCAACCTGTCAACCTGTCCTTACTCACCTGTAACTGATCTGTGTCCATTACATGACAGCATTACTCCATTAGACAAATGCATTCTAAACTAAATGTTGGTTAATTTATAAGAGGGTCAGTTCATTACTTGGTGCAGGGATTCTGATGGTGTTTTGCTGAACTGGCATGTAATGGTGGTTTGCTGCAGTGTTTTCCAGCCTGTTGTGAAAAGGTCTCTACTGCAGCGGTTCCCATCAGAATGCAGCAAGATACACTAGACCACCTATTGTGATGTATATGTAGTTTTTTTCTCTAATGGAAACTTTCTGCTGAACAATGCATGAGAAATGAGTTCATATGTATATGCACACACACAGATATATACATTCACATGCATGGGTGGACAACCCCCCTCCACACAAACACACAAAGGTTGCAGCCATTATATGAATACACTTTACTCGCTGCTTTAAAAAGCAGACTGTAAACATAGTAAGCAATCAACATTTTGCCCTTTTTTCTCCTTTATGCACTCCAAACCAACACTGCAATTCTGACGATGATGACCCAGCCCCATCTCCAGTCTCCAGGAGTGAGGAATCTCTGAAGATGAATGAAAGGGTGAATAAGAAGTGGACAGAGAGGAATAGATGCTATATTTCTTTCAGGGGTGACAGAAGATTACTGCCAATATGACATCATTAAATTCTTATATAAATAAATAACTTGGATGAACTGCATGTGCACACACACATACACATACCACAGCTACAATTAGCTGTCTACCATCACCTTGACTAACCTCTGCAGTACTTATGAAGCAAAGCACATCTCTCTGCATGCAGATAAGAATGAATAAAATAAACAATCAAGGGAAAATAATAGGAAATATTTCACATTTGTACAGATTCTGCTCGGCTCCACCATGCCTTACAAATCGTCAAGATGCAGGCAGCATTTTATATAAACATTTGATTTGGACATGACGCTGTATCTTCCTGCCTTTGAATGTTAATGGCACAGCCAATGTTGGAGAAAAACATGCTGTTTTGGAGTTTTTTGGAAAAGAAATGAATCAACTGACAATCAATCTAGAAACAGTAATGATTCCTCACTAGGGTTAAAGTTAGGTTTAGAATAAGGGTTAGGATAAAGTTTAGGTGTAGATTAAGGTGTAGGTTAAGGTTAGGTTTAGGTATAGATTAAGGTTAGGTTTAGGTGTAGATTAAGGTGTAGGTTAAGATTAGGTTAGGGTGTAGATTAAAGTGAAAGTAAAGATTAGGTTTATGTGTAGGTTATGGTGTAGATTGCGGTGTAGATTAAGATTAGGTTAGGGTGTAGATTAAAGTGGAAGTAAAGATTAGGTTTATGTGTAGGTTATGGTGTAGATTGCGGTGTAGATTAAGATTAGGTTTAGGTGTAGTTTATGGTGTAGGTTAAAATTAGGTTTAGGATTAGATTAGGGTGTAGGCTAAAATTAAGTTTAGGATTAGATTGGGGTGTAGGTTAAATTAGATTAAGGTGTAGGTTAAGCTTATGTTTAGGTGTAGATTAAGGTGTAGATTAAATTAGATTTAGGTGTAGATTAAGGTGAAGGTAAAGATTAGGTTTAGGTGTAGATTAAGGTGTAGATTATGGTGTAGGTGTAGATTAAGGTGTATGTTAACATGTATAGGTGTAAATTAAGGTGTAGGTTAAGATTAGGTTTAGGTATAGATTAAGGTTAGGTTTAGGTGTAGATTAAGGTGTAGGTTAAGATTAGGTTAGGGTGTAGATTACAGTGAAAGTAAAGATTAGGTTTATGTGTAGGTTATGGTGTAGACTGCAGTGTAGATTAAGATTAGATTTAGGTGTAGATTATGTTGTATCTTAAAGTAAAGTCAAGGTGTAGATTACGGTGTAGGTTAAGATTAGGTATAGGTGTAGATTTATGGTGTAGGTTAAAATTAGGTTTAGGATTAGATTAGGGTGTAGGTTCAATTAGATTAAGGTTTACGTTAAGATTACGTTTAGGTGTAGATCAAGGTGTAGATGTAAAATTAGATGTAGGTGTAGATTAAGGTGTAGATTAAATTAGATTTAGGTGTAGATTAAGGTGTAGATTTTGGTGTAGGTGTAGATAACAGTGTATGTTAACATGTATAGGTGTAAAGTAAGGTGTAGGTTAAGATTAGGTTTAGATCTAACTTAAGATGTATGTTAAGATTAGGTTTAGGTGTAGATTAAGGTGTAGATTAAGATGTAGGTTAATATTAGGCACTTATTAAGTACAAGTTTCCAAAACCCATCTGGCTTCTGTAGATGTTCTGTCTCACATTTCAAACGTTGAGTTTTGTGAAAGAGTCACAGGTGAGGTTTCTTTCTTATGACTTTTGCATGGAGATTGTGTTTGTGCAAGCAGTGCTTCACAGTGGAGCAGTTCACCAACAGTCTCACTCAGCTCAACATTCATGCAGGTTCTTGGCAGTCATATGATGGTTTTGATCCTACTAGGGGTGTCCAATCTTATCCGCAAAGGACTGGTGTGGCGGCAGGTTTTTGTTCCAGCCAAGCAGAAGCACATGTGATCAGTTGCTTGAAGACTTACCTGCCTGACTAAACAAGTGGAATCAGGTGTGCTGCTGGTGGTTTAGAACGAAACCTGGAGCTACATGGGCCCTTTGAAGATAACAAACACCCCTGTAATAGATCCTTAGATCTTTTCTTCTCCATTCCTCTCCATTAAAGCTCTTTTTTGTTCAGTGCCTCTTCTTGTGAAGATATGCAAGGACTCCACATCCGGCTTCTTAATGAAGCAGCAATGCTTGAGATCAGTGATTTGTCATCATTTATCATCATCCGTGAGCTTCAACCCCACCAACCTGCAGTGTCAGACAATGGCCAGGAGAGGGAGACTGCTAACAATTCCAAAAACACCTGCAGGTTCTTTCCCATTTTAATCAATTTCCCTGAATGGCGTCCAAGTCCTTAGCGATGCAAAGTGCACAAATCTAATAAGTGCTCTCTTCATGACTTCTTTCAATATTACCTGGGACTTAAAATGGAAACAAACGTCAGAGACAGGTAAGGAAGTTCAGAGAGAGACAGTGGTCTTCTTTGGACATTTGGAAGCTATACAAGCTCCTAAATGGCTCTTGGCTTGGATCTACAGTTCTGGGAAGCAAAATTGAATCACTGCAGAATCTTTACATGAGTCTTTAAATTGTAAAAGGTTCATCACACTCACAAACTATTTTAAATCAATTCTCTCATGGCATGGCTTCAAAGAACCCTTTGCACCACCTTTATTTTCATGAGGTCAGGGTGCAAAATAAGGGATTGCGAGCAACTGAAGGTGGGACATGGGACTGTTTCAAGGGGGGAAGAGGTGGAGAGCTTAACGGAAAGCAAGTAGAGAGAAACAGAGTGAGCAGCAGGGGGGTGGGGTTGGCGATGAAAGACAGAATGCTGACTCTAGCCAAGCACAGTCGCTCTCCACTTTGCCTCTTTCTTAATCACTGCATTGATTCGTGAAGCTCAAGGCTTAAGCGAGAGAAAGAGAGAAGGGGAAAAAAGAGGAGGGGGTTGGTAGTGGTCGGAGAGTGGCCAAGCAGTCCTGGACTGCAATGCAATGCGCAACCTCGACGTGCTATATTGTATACACTGAAGTCCGTATTGGCAGAAGGAGCATTAAGGGCATATGTAACATTTGCAGTGATTAATTTTGATGGTAATATTACTGTTAAAAAAATGCATAAATTACTCTCACAGCAAATAACTCTTCCAGCAACTATTGCAATCAATAAATATTAGTGGTGGTCTAATTAGTTTTAGGAGGATGGCAATTAAATATTAGTGCCCCATATAATTGAATTAAACACCCAATTCGCCAACATTAAATATCAAGGGAGGCATGTAATCGAATGCATTCCGAATATAGCACATGCATAATCATAAATCACAGTCATTTTTCCACTTTTGCTTGAGAAACAATTTTCTCAGCACTTTTCCTGTCTTCACAAGCCGCAACAGTTAGTTCCCCTGGCCTCAGAAGACAAAATAGTCAATGGGAGCACTACACGAAGTGAGGGGATGTTGTGGAAGTTTATTAATTGGATGGTCCCTCTTGGCCGAGTAGCAAGGTTGTATATTTGACCTCCTGACCTGTTCGATACAAACCAGAACGATTATACAACAAAGCCCTTGATTACCCCTCTCAGAGGAATTATGGGTGCGCAATCAATATTGAAACATCTTAAAAACAAACCACACACACACACACATACACACACATACAAATATACATGCAAACACACACAAAATCAATCACATGCTAAATGCGTATGAAAGCCCATTAAATCACATCAAACTGTTTAAAAGTCGTGAAATTTGGTGAAATTCAAAGTTCCAAACTTTCCAATTTGTGTATGATGGTAAGAGGGAGAAAAAGAGAGAGAGAGAGAGAGAGAGAGAGAGAGAGAGAGACACACACACACAAACACACACAGACAGAGGGCCAGATGTACAGTATGTACGCACACAGGTGCAGCACAAAATGTAAAAGCAGTATTTGCTCGCAGTGCATCTCAAATCAGCTCTCGGTTTACTGATGCTGCAGCTAATCACGCAAATTGCTAACAGGACCGCCCACTGGCTGGACGTGTTCTTGTGAGACGCTGGGTTTAAAAAGCACAGTGAAATACTGGAGCCATCAACAGACAAAAGGAAAGTGAAATGGCAGTGTTAAACAGATAGTGGTGTTTCTAAAGGAAGCGGTTATCCTCTTTTAAAAAGAGGTCCTAATAAAAAATACCTCAAGGTTTAGGTAATAGCTTGGTTAATAGTCATAGTTATACAGTTAATAGCTATATAACTGCATTAACATATGTTCCCATTTCAAGTATTAACTGTTCATTAACTAGTATCAGAGAATAGGCCCACCAGTTTGTACAGACGCCCTGCTGTGTTGAGAGGTTAATTTAGCAACATACCTAAAATGAATGATTCTTAAATGAATGGGTTTTTAATATTCGGCTGGGCTGGGCTGGGCTGGGCTGGGCAGGGCAGGGTAAGAGTATTAACGCATACTAGAAAACTTGACCATATCAGACCAATTTTAGCAACACTCCACTGGCTGTCTGCTCCTTTTAAAATTAAAGGTCTAGCAAAGGTCTTCATACATCTCTGAGTTGCTGACTGATTATGGTACAAATCGTGATCATCTATTGGGAGTTTCCTTCAGAACCCTCATATGAAACTCAGAAATAGCAGCAAAGAAACTTGTTTTATGCCCTGAAGATTTGGGACACATTACCAATAGATATCTACCAGGCTCCCTCTTTTACTGTGTTTAAAAAACAGCTATTGTCACCAGGTGGTAGTAACTAGTGGCAGTGGCTAAAATCCCAGTCTACAAGAGACTGCAAGAATTGTGGCAGAAAGACGAACCTGACAGACAGGGACGACGTATTTCACAGCTTGTTCATAAAAGTTGCTTCGCTTCCAGGCAAGAATTGTTTCTAGAGGTCATCGTAGGTCTTTTAGACCAGTTATTAACCTATTCTCCAAACATCGAACAAGGCATTCACTGCACTGTACACCTGAACTCTGTCACATACACTGCAGGTATTCATAGCCCAATCGTCTTTGTGCAACACTATCTGCAGGAGCCTAAAGTTAATACCACCCTAAACACGCAAAGTGACAATGTTTTTTGTGGGAGGCTTAGGTCCTATTGCTAGCCTTTTATTGTTGCGGTTGTATTTCTTTTATTTCTCTGGTTCTCATTTTAAGTTGTATTTTTTTAACTTAGTAACTTCATTTGCTTTATTTGCTAATGCCTACGTATTTGTGTATGTACAGCACTTTGAGCTACATTTTAAATGTATGAAAGGTTATTATTATTATTTATATAGCCCCTTTCGTACACTGTGGTCAGTCAAAGTGCTTTACAACTAAGAAAGGAGCAAAAATATGATTAAAATAATATATTTTAAAAAAAGAAATGAAACAAAATTAAATTAGGACAAAAAGTGCAGTTGATTATAATATTCTGAGATCTCACACCTCAGAAAGGCTTTTGCAGGAACAGTTATAATTACAAGAAAAAAGGAGTTGATAAAGCTTACCTCATATCTAATACAAAATTCAAAACTCGGTGTGAAGTGTGTACTGTTTACAAAAAACATGAATAATAATTATGAATTACTTCTTACATTACCTTACTGTTTATTACAACTACACTGGTCTATGAGATATGTGTCAAACAGCTACAAAAAAGGGTTTAGATAATTCAAAATAATCAGTTCAATTAGTTCAATTATGAACTAAATAAATTAATAATTAAAATGAAAACAGTTATCAACATATACATGATGGTTATGTTAGGGTCATTAACAAACACTTAAATCATGTAAAAGCTTTTCAGGCCTGGTTTATTTCACCAATTATTATTTATTTATGCCTGATTTTAATCTGTACCTGTTTTCTATGAAATCCTCCCTCAAATACACTTACATCTTGTTACTACTACTTCTTATTTGCAGTATTTTAAATTAGTACTTTAGTAATACATGACGTTTCACAGAGGGGGCAGAGTTTAGATGGTAATGAGCAAGGGTGTTTGAGCAAGAGTTTGACAGGGCTTTGACCAGACTTTCTTGTAGAGAATTTAGCTAGGCCAGGGATTTTGAATGGGCCGTGAGCCTGGACTTTCTTGCTGAAATAGCACAGTTTAACTGTGCTGTGAGACAGGGAGTTTGACTGTGCTGTGAGACAGGGAGTTTGACTGAGCTGTGAGACAGGGAGTTTGACTGAGCTGTGAGACAGGGAGTTTGACTGTGCTGTGAGACAGGGAGTTTGACTAGGCAGTGAGTTGGGGAGTTTGAATTGGCTGTATGTCAGGGAGTTTGGCTAAGCTGTAAGACAGGGAGTTTGACTGGGTCGTGAGTCAGAGAGTTTGGTTAAGCTGTGGCCGACTGGGCCTTAAGACGGGTTTCCTCAATGAGAAGGAGTTTGGCTGGGCTGTGAGCCGGGGTCTTTGACTGGGCCATATGCCGGGACTTTCTGACCAAGGCAGCAGAGTTTTTCTGGGTTGATGTTTTGTATCTTGGATCTTTGGATCGATATGTGTCGATATGTTTATAGCCTGATCAAATGACATAATCTTTGTTTAATCCAAACATAATATTCTGTCACCACTACACTTTTTACTGCTAACATACTGGGTCATTAATGAGTGAATGACTGTGTACATCAATTATTATACGTTAACATATTGTTAATTGCACAAACAACATACATGTATAACGCTTTTTTAGTTCCTTATTTTTATTTAATGATCTCTGTTCTGATAATGCTAATTTCCACTAGTGCCTGTAATACTTGCCATTGTATATTAGCACCAAGCTAAGTACAATGCATTTCGCATTTGGTGTCATTTCAGCATAGGTATTTGTATAGATTTAAGGATCATTTTTTATTTTCGGAGGATCGCATTAAGCGTCATATTAATGAGAGCCTGTCAGGGGGAACCAGTGGTGCCAAATTCTTTGAATGGTTGCATTTAAAAATCATGGATGTCAACAGAAAGAACTAGGCTTTTTTCGCCAGTGATTTCAAAGCCACAATAAAATATCCTGTTTGACAGTAGATAGCTAGTACAGAAGTGCACTTTCCTGACTGGTTTGTAAACAGAACATTGATGTTCTTGGCTTTACTTTAAGCTTCACTTAGCTGTAGTGCTGTGTTTTCACAGAACCTTTTAGAGATACTTAGCAAGACATAAACCAGTTAGTAAACTTTATTTGACTTTGCTAAGATTAGTGATCAGGAGCACCTTTTTGGCAAAATCTCAAAATACAGGGATCATGGGAAAATAACTCACTTGCAAAATGCTTCAGGAAGCCCTTTATATCAGTTGAAACAGTGCAACAGTCATGAAGTGTAGTTAAACACATACTGAATGTGATTTGGAGTTTCAAGCTATACAGAAAACCTGCCATCAATGGAGTTACATCAATGCTTACAGTGCTAACATTTAACATTTACTGTAGATTTCACATTTACAGTGTTGATTTAACGCTGGCAAATTTGCTATGTATGTGTGCTGGTAGGAAAGAGAGCTAAGGGGTGGGACGGGGCGGGGGCTCTGTAATATCTGTTCTGGAACTTGTACAGTATGTGGAATGCCCCTCCATGTCAGTCCAAAAGCAAGCGTTTGACATTTGACTGTACCCTGTGAACAGAAAGTCAATTACCCACACTCATATGGGCTTGTGTTACACACTGCTTCAGCATTACACCAGGCTGCCCTGCAGGTTTGGCTAGCAATGCATGCTTCCCTCAGTGGACTGTTGGTAAAGAAAACTTTAAATTCCAATTTCAATTCTCTCATAGGAGCTCACATTTGCAAATCAAGTGTTTATTCATTAGTTTATTAGTTCATCAGATCTATTTAAATTGCTCTTGTTTGATTGGTTCATCTCAAACAGCTAAAGGTTTGTGACTAATAAACAACTTTATCATGATCAAAACTTTATTAAATGTTGTTTATCAGACATATTAGAACCAAAGTTACATCATAAAGTTAAAATCTGACGTAAAAGCTAACTTGACATCTGTTTTTATTGTAGTTTTGTCTCATTTAAGCCTGCAGTGTCTTTATCAATATTTCATGATTTTAGCATACTGTTTGCATGATTTTAATATTTCCAGCACCAAGTTAAAGAAGGAAAGTTCAAGCCCCAAACATTTCTTGGTAACTACTGAGATAAATAAATTATAAGTGATTTATCAGTCTACTAATGCCTTATCAGAGCTCAGTAACACTGAGATAAATAACTGATCAGCACAATGAATTATCAGTCTACTCATGCTTTAGTAGAGCTCAGTAACACTGAGATAAAGAACTGATCAGCACAGTGATTTATCAGTCTACTCAGGCTTTAGCAGAGCTCAGTAACACTGAGATAAATAACTGATCAGCACAGTGATTTATCAGTCAACTCATGCTTTAGTAGAGCTCAGTAACTGAGATAAATAACTGATCAGCACAGTGATTTATCAGTATACTAATGCTTTAGTAGAGCTTGGTAACACTGAGATAAATAACTGATCAGCACAGTGATTTATCAGTATACTCTAGAACTTTAGTGTTTGTAAAGAAGTTGTTGATTCTGAATTGGTTTTACAAGCATATTTGCTGAATGCTGTGCACTCATTTTTAAAACAGAAAAGTAACTGTATTTAAACATTGCCCTTTTAAAATGTACCCTAGACTAAATTCAGGTATGGCTTGAAATCAACTCTGTAAATACTCTTTTTTTAGAATGGATTACCAAATGCTTCTTCATGTTATACACCATAATACCAGTAGTAGCAGGGGTGTTCAGTAGGACATGACTAATGTGCCGTGTAAGGTGTGCAAAATAAATAATTTATTTGACAGATTCCTGTAAGATTAATGACAGCAGGAAATGGCATTCGTCACACTTTTCTATTTTATTGCTAGTGAACCAAATCTCACATTGTTATAGGTAATGTTATGCTATACTTACACTCAGAAACCAGTGTGCATGATGTTAATTAATGTGGGTATATGGTTCTATAATGGGTTAGCAAAATTAGCTTTGCATAACTAGATATTTAAACTTTCGCCACTAAATCTGATCTACTAAATTGGAAGAAAATTAAAAATGAAGGAAATTTGCCTATCCATTGCCTATCCCTTAAACATCCCTTAAACTTCATTTGGGAAATGTGTAAAGAGGGTGAGAGTGAGAGAAAGAGAGAGTACCAAGTCTGCAGGGACGGAGTGACCTGAAAAACTCAAGCAGGTAAGACTGCACCCTCACACGCACATTTCAACCAAGGGTGGGGAGGGCAAGGATGGGATGGAGAATGAGAGAGAAAGAAAGAGAGAGAGCGAGAGAGTGAGAGAGAGAGAGAGAGAGAGAGAGAGAGAGATGGAAATGAAAGGGTTTGATGCAGTGCTCTTATTTGATTGCCTACATCAGACAACACAATTGGTGTGCAGAGAATCATATTGTTACTCTTACACACAGTACAGTCCTCACACACATCACTGTAGAGTTACACAGATGGGTAAAACAGTTAAACTAGAGGGGTGTAGAGTGATTCTTTGTAATTACGAACCCATGGGTAAAACTATTAAAATTATAAGGACAGCAATGTTCACCACTTTTGAGCTGTATGAAGTAGACTGTATGTATTAAAAATTCGATGAGATCTGCCTTTGCCTCCCATATGTTTATTGTGGCCCCTGTGTGACAAGGAAGAAGAATTTGTGTAGTGTGATATTAAAATTGTTGCCACTGGTGGGAGATGAGATGATTCACGAATAAGCCTAGGTCTCCCGTAAGCTCTCGCCAGCTCATTCTATCTCACCAGCATATTCTTTCTTAAGACAGAGTGGTCTGGTAGGTTCTGCGGGTGTGTTTCTGGCCACGTCACATGTCTTTACATACTTACATCATATGCACAGCTTCTGAAAGAGCATCCTGTTTACCAAAGCAACCACAGCGCTGCTAATGGCCCTGATGGAAGCAGAATGGCAATGCTGTGATCTCCACCCACTTCATATGCTCTTTCACTCACTGTCAAACCAAAGAAACTTACAGATTTACTACTGAAGCGAGCTGGCAAGCCAAATGAGAGTGCGACAAAGTCTTTGTTAAAACCAGGATAAACACTGGCTTCACTTTACAAAAGAGGCGAGAGCTCTGTGACCTGAAAGGAATCAAAAGTGATTGGAGTTGTTTGTTTTTCTTGCCGAGCAGGTATGGTATTTAACTGTGATTGGCTCCTAAAACAGGCAGCCAGGCTGTCACTGCTGTAGATTTTGTAATGTAATTTGCAATGTAATGTGTGACAGTGTAGTACAGTATTGTTGTATTTCCTATAAAGCAACTTAGCCAGTAAGCTTGCTAACACTGTTTTTTTTTGTTTGTTTGTTTTTTGCCTTTTTACTCAGTCATTGTTCTCAGACAATTTCAATCCCCACAGTTGTTTTGTAAACACAACCTATACGGCCACCTTAATAGATACCTTGATAGAGTAAGTGAATGCTACATATAGCTAGGGGACACATGCTAACCAGCTGTCCAAATTGTTATCCTACATTTGCTGGATGTAATAGCTCTCTATATTGTGACAGTATTTCATCAGAAATAAACAAAACAATATGCTCTAAAAGACAGAATACAGTTTCATATGGTGACTTTACATATAATTCTCATTTTCTACATTTTCTTTTCTGACTGAGCTCTCTTTGAATACTCCACTCTAAACTACTCCACTGATTGAATGAATGAACGTAAACCTGCAATAATCAGATTTATCTGCTCTGAAAGAAGACTGCACCACACCACAGGTTTTAAAAGTACTCTTTCACATGCTCAGTGCAATTACACATTCTCACCAGAGAGGTCTCTGAATCCCCAAATTCCCAAAAAACATATGGACTATCGTTTTAAGTAATATTTGGTGGCTTGATTGATTTTGAATGAGCTGATTTTGTATAATAATGTCTATGTACCCAGTTAAATTGAGCCATGTAATCTACATTCTCTTCACTGGCTTCCTGTAGCTGCCTGCATCAGATTCAAAACACTGATGCTGGCCTACAAAGCTAAGAATTGACCAGACCCTCTGTACTTGATGGCAATGGTCAAAAGGCTGTTCGAGCTTCAAGTATGGCTCAGCTTGACCTGACATCCTTTAAGATGCATGGAAGACAAGTATCTAGACCTTTTTTTGTCCTGGCACCAAAGAGGTGGAGCAAACTTCCTCTGGGTGTCAGAATTAAAAACATGAGTACTAGGATGAAACAGCGATGAAACAGTGGCAGCTGTGATGAAGCAGAGGATCCAATCCAGCGAAAGACTGAAACATACTTTAAGCCCAAGAGCAGCATGTGAGATCATATTTTTCCACTGCTATTAGAATTTATGACGACTCACCTCACAGCCAGTATAGCACTGACCTCTGAAGGCTGATGATTAATACGGTCTATGACACTAATATTGACTCACATTGTTCCATGCTATTACAGTACTGATTTGTTGCCATTAATATATCTATCTCTAAATAACCACGGCAATCCTACTGGTAGACGACTTTGTTAACTTTGGACTTGATAAAACACAGACCTCAGTGGACCAACACCAGCAAATGACATGGCATCCTAAACCGTCACATACTGTGAAACTTTACTGGACTTCAGACACCTTGGATTCTATGTCTTCTGACTTTGTCTCTGGTTCAGGAGTGGCTTGATATTAGGAATATGGCAGTTAAAGCCACTTTACTGGTTGTGGCTCTTGAAGCACTGACACCAGCCTCAGTCCAAGTTCTAGAATCGACTTTTCTTGACAATGCTCTCAAGGATGCGGTCATTCCTGTTGCTTGTGTACCTTTTGCTACCACATTTTCCCCTTCCAGACAACTTTCCATTAATATGCTTTGATACAGCACTCTGTGAACAGCCAGCCTTGTCAGCAATGACCTTCTGTGGTTTATCCTCCTTGAGGAGGGGGTCGATGATTGTCTTCTGGACAACTGTCAAGTCAGCAGTCTTCCCCATGATTGAGGTTGTGTGTGCTGAACCAGACGAGAGATATATGGTATTTATACTGTTTAAACAGTAATTTACTCAAAATGAAATATTCTAATAATTCTTAATAATTTCAGCTTTATAAGCTATAAGTAAAAGTAAAATAAAAAAGGCTTAAATATGTCACTTACATGTGTAATGAATACAAAATATGACAGTTTACCTTTTTGAATTAAATTATGAATAAAAATACCTTTTTGGGGCTCCAAGTAGCTCAGTGGTCACAAGTTCGAATACCAAGCCAGGCAGCTTTGACATTAGTCCGGAAAAGCACAATTGGCTAAGTAGATGTAGATGGTAGATGGTATGTAGATGGTGCGCTGTCCTATTAATCACTCTTAAGGCGATGTTGGTTGGCACAGGCATCTGTTAGCTGGTGTGGCGGAGCTGGGTCCTGGCGCTTTTCTCAGAGTATGTCGGCTGCCTGGTAATGCGGCATCAGCCTCATTTCGAAATAAGGTGGTGCCTGGCTTCAAATGCATACGA